>NW_013665911.1:234022-239567 GCF_000517525.1 Limulus polyphemus
ATATGAGCCAGTCTCGATGGAATATATATCCAAAACAAGATTCCATATGAAACACTGACTGCAAAATGAAAAAAAAAAGAAAAAAGAAGATAAAATATACATTAAAAGTGTTCACCATAAAGATATAAAAGAGCGTTTTATGTTTGACGACAATAACTATTATAGACCTGAACAGCACGTACGTATGTAATATGTATTTATTGCAAAAAGCCTCAAACGCAATAAAATAGGCTCTACCATGTGTATGTATTTTGAGTAGCTCTTGTTTCGGTTTTAGTAGAGACTGGTATTATATCTCGTTGTTTCGAACCAACAGCACTAAAGGCTTTCTCTATTTAATGCTTGAAACCGTCGGTACTTCATGACTCTACGATTAAAGAATTGAGAAAAACAAAGACAACTGTACATTTTACAAATACTTTAGTTACTGTGACCACAGTTTCGCCAGTACAGTATTCTCAATTCTACACACGCTTTATTCCCGCCCCAAGTCTGGAAAGCCTGACTCATCTTTAGCAAGACATGAAACAGAGAATTAAAATTCTATCGCAAAACTTCATCTGTGAATGAAAACGAAATTATAAGAAAGCGACTCCTTCTTTCTACATATGATAATGTAAATTAAACGTATTATAGATATCATCCTAATGAAACATTATGTATACCATTAAAAATTAATTCCAGTTTAAATACCCCACCTAAACGTTGTTATAGAAATTGTTAAGTTACGTATAGACACGTAATGCTTCAGTGAGTTTGTCAACCTAGCAAGACTCCAGGGAATGGAGACTAAAGCTCTTCAAATTGGCCAAGACATTTTAAGTTTATTCAAGGTGATCATACGAGTGTGTATAAAAAATATGGAGAACATCAACTTCAGAAGACTAGTTTGATTTATTATTCCCCCTTCATACCCACGTACAGTCGTTATTTTGTACTTTTGTTGTATTTTGTTGCCATTCTATTTCATTAGCAGCAACTACCACCCCACAGCTGGCTGCTGACGGATAGTTTCAGGTGTGGGATGTTGTGAGGTTTAGCACCCACATCTATTGGTGTTTAGCACCCACATCTATTGGGTTTTAGCATCCACATCTGTGTCCTGTTGTATAATTCTACTTTTAGCTCCTGTTTTAATTCAGATATGATGAAGCTTGCTATTAGAGTTTAAGACTGATAGGCGATGTATCCTCATTGCTGTATGGGTCCTACTTCTTACATTCTCTCCTCCCTACCCATGGTACTTAGTAACCTGCGATTTTAACTATCTTTTACGTACGTTGCCTAGCGGTTAGCGTGCCCAAATTGTGAATCGGAGGATTCGTGGTTCGTGTTCTGTTGCCCCAAAAACGCAATCTGCACTTTAAGACCGTGGATGTGCTATAATAATGACGATCAGATTACATTATTCGGTCAGGTAAGCGTAGCCTAAGTGTTGAAGGTGAGTGCTGTTGAATAGCTGTCTTCCCTTTAGTCTATCAGTTCAAGATTAGGGAAGGTAATGCGCAGATAGCCCTTCGTGTAGCATAACGCGGAAATTCTAAACCGACGTTTATTAATTTTGACCTAGTTGTTTTAAAGGTTTTAATATTTCACCCAAGGTAAATAAAATTTGGTTCTTGCAATATCTTAATATATTAACATTGCCATAGTTGTTATTGTGTTCTATTTTGAATTATTTTGCGCACTCCCCCAGGGTGAGGAGGAGATAGATACCTAAAGTTAAAACTTACCGCTGACTACCTTCGTTGATTGCAACAATGTAACATATAAAGACAGCCATAATTATCAACACACCTTCACAAAACCCCAAATTTCAGGTTCGTATAGTTCTCAAGTATCTTTAAATATCTGGTTTTAAAGTCATTTAAAGGCTTCTAATGTAAAGTTAAAGTTGAATTGATTGAGTGGCGGGATTACTGAGAGGAAAAGAGGATGACAACCTTCAGAAACTTGGGTGTCCAATTCCGCCATTAAATTGATTGTAACATCACAAAAAAGAAAGGCAGTGTGTTGTTGTGTTATCTTCTCACTCTTTACTTCAGATTATGGTTCCTTGTGTTATCTTCTCACTCTTTACTTCAGATTATGGTTTCCCATAATCTGAAGTAAAGAGTGAGAAGATAACACAATAATGAACGAGCTTGGCAGTGATGATTAAAATATATAAAGGAAATATAAATAAAACATAAGAAACCATAATCTGAATTAAAGAGTGAGAAGATAACACAATAAACCATAATCTGAAGTAAAGAGTGAGAAGATAACACAAGGAACCATAATCTGAAGTAAAAAGTGAGAATATAACATAAGAAACCATAATCTGAAGTAAAGAGTGAGAAGATAACACAAGTAACCATAATCTGAAGTAAAGAGGGAGAAGATAACACTAGGAATATTATATTATTATGCAAGCTGCATAATGGGCTATCTGCGCTGTGCCCAAAGTAGGAAATTTTAGGTATATAAGCCCTCAAGCTTACCGCAGCGCCACAGAGCAAGCTTATTATGAAGTAATTAATTTCTGAACAAAAATTAAATAATTATTGTTATTAAGATTTATAATTATACAATATTTCTGGTAAGAATATTAAATCTTATATCATTTTAATTTTAGTTGTTTTTTTTAACATGTAGTAAGTTTATGCCCTGATGCAGAAAGTGTAATTTCTCAGTTAAGAAGTTTGTTTCTTTAAATTAATTCTTTCTAATTATAGTTTGTTTATTGTTTTTCTGTGTACAGTGTCTCCTGTTAACGCGGTTTATGATAATTTACTTGCCATTAGATAATATTTCTACTTATGATATACACATAACGAGATCGTAGTTATTCAAAAACCCCTGTAAAAGTGCATTCTTTTGGTGACAACTAAGTATGAAAAAAAGCAGCCATTTTTGAGTGATTTTATACAGCAAGAAAAACTGTTACGAGTTAGAATCAACTCGAGTGTAAAATTAAAACTGTAAATTTCTTTCTCAGTAAAAGAAAAATATGCAAAGAACTCAAAGTAAGTTTGTTAAAATTTGTCTACAGTGACTATATGTATGTAGATGCGATCCAGAAGAAGTCATGTAACAGAGGCTAGCATTGTTCAATAAAGACTGTTTGTGCACATGTTACCGAAAACTAATATCTTTGTATCTCAATGTAAAGGTTAAAAAAAAATCTGTCTTTAATATTTTATGACATACTTTTATAAAAATTTTTTCTTGTTGATAGTAGGAATATAAGCCATTGAAATTAACGACGAGACAGACGAGCGTGAACATCGAGAACTAGGAAAAATTTCGACCAAAACAGAATATGACTGAGAGAAAAAGATAACAGAGGTTTTTCAAGAAATTAAGATAAATTACACAATAACGTACATTCCTTTTAGGGGTACATGACGTATCCAATCTGAGCGTACATGTTGTACACAATCCATGTTGTATCCAATTTGAGCATACATGTTGTACCCAAACTAAGCGTACATGTTGTACACAATCCATGCTGCATCCTATCAGATTGTACGTATTGTACATGATCTGAGCATACATGTTGTACACAAACAGAGCGTACATATTGTACACAATCCATGGTGTACCCAATCTGAGCATACAACAATCTGAATTTACATGATGCACTCAACCTAAACGTACATGTTGTATCCACTCTGACCTTATTGTACCTTATCTGATCGCACATGATTTACCCAACTTGTTTTTGTTCTGAACGTACTTAGTGTACCCGTTCTGACCGTACTTAGTGTACTCATTCTGAGCGTTTATTGTGAATCTGATTGAAGAATTTACTGTGTATACATTTTATTGGTTTTATCAATTTATATAGAACACAAACTTAGAACACAGTGATAATTATATTACTAATACAGCGTACGAAAAGAACCATTTAAACATTTTTTAAAGAAATGACCTTTTACTTCTTTTCCTCGTGTTTCATCTTTCGTTATTTTCTCCACAAATTATTCGATAGCCCTGTATTTTGGACTATAACACCATCTATCTTCTTCATATGTCCATCAGCATGTAATATTAGAGAAAATTTTACTTTGTGCTTAATTTCAATAGCGATATTGATGTTAAGATACATATCGTTGAGGGAGAGATTTCAATGTGAAACAAACTTTACTGTGCGTGCCTTAAGAGTACTACATACGTTTTAAAGTCATACACGGAAACGATATATTTTGACATATTTTAAAATACTTTAAAAGTGCCTCGAATAAAATATAATTCTAAACATCTTACTTGTCATAATCTGCTTTGCAGTATAGCTTTCTATCTCGGGAATAGCAGGTCTTGGTCAGATGGTTGTGACACACAGAGCAGAGGAGACAGCCTTCATGCCAAGAGTTGTCCATCACTCGCATTATGTACCGGTCTACGATTGGCTGTCTACAAGCTGTACAATGTTCCTTTCTTCCTGTAGACTTACGAACTGCGGAAGTGTCACCTGGATAAAATACACCAGGAAAAAAAATTAAATTCTCAAGAAAATTCCAAAAAGAGATAATTAACTATTCTTTAAACATTTCCTCTCCTCTCTCGTTAATAAGATCAACTTCGTAAAACATCCTTAATTCATTAATTGCTCTTACAGTTTTAAAGCGTCAAGAGGATATTTTAACTCTGTAATTATCGATGGTGTCCATTGGACTTCAACTAGATTTTTGAATACATTTTCTAAACTATTTATGTATCACCTTCCTTGTGAGTCCATCATTGTTGCTTACATGGTCCGTTATGACATAGAAGTCACGCAAAATATTTTAAATAAAAAGTACCATTATTTGATACTACTAACTACTGCTTGGGTGCAACGTGTATTTACGTAGAAAATGAGGGATTTGCTCAGTTGTTTGTGATTCAGTACTTTATAGTATGATGTCATATGTAGACCTCACCGTTAGTGGACGGTATGAAAACGAGTAGGTAAACTGAGGGATAACAACTATATATATATATATATATATATACAGATGCTGACTTTTCGAAACTGGTTTCTTTCTTCACACTCGAGAATGTAGCAGTTTCATTCAAAGATAACTCTGTATTTGTACGTTCTATAAAACCAGGACATTTTCAATATCTATCCAGATGTGTAACAGCGCTGGAAATAACTAAACTTGCTATACATTTAAGTGTTTATACAAGTTAAAAAATCTATTGTATTATTATTATTAAGCTTGCGAGGGAATTAAAACTTTATATTACTTGCTGAAGGAAAGGTAAAAGAAAGTCATATTTTGTACTGTGTTATATTGCACGATAGTTCAACCGGAGCTTGGTTGAGTAAACTGAAGGAAAGGTAGAAGAAGGTATATTTCGTACTGTGTTATATTACATGATAGTTAAGCAAGAAGTAGGTTGAGTAAACTGAAGGAAAGGTAGAAGAAGTCATATTTCGCACTGTGTTATATTACATGATAGTTAAGCAAGAAGTAGGTTGAGTAAACTGAAGGAAAGGTAGAAGAAGTCATATTTCGCACTGTGTTATATTACATGATAGTTAAGCAAGAAGTAGGTTGAGTAAACTGAAGGA
>NW_013665911.1:240310-242309 GCF_000517525.1 Limulus polyphemus
GCACATAACTGGTTCCATAACATATATCCAGTAGATCTGCACATAACTGGTTCCATAACATAATATATCCAGTAGATCTGCACATAACTGGTTCCATAACATATATCCAGTAGATCTGCACATAACTGGTTCCATAACATAATATATCCAGTAGATCTGCACATAACTGGTTCCATAACATACTATATCCAGTAGATCTGCACATAGCTGGTTCCATAACATGTATCCAGTAGATCTGCACATAGCTGGTTCCATAACATATATCCAGTAGATCTGCACATAACTGGTTCCATAACATAATATATCCAGTAGATCTGCACATAGCTGGTTCCATAACATACTATAACCAGCTGATTTGTACACGACTAGTTCTAAAACATACCATAACCACCAGGTTTCTATATGACTGGTTTCGTAACATACTAAAACTAGTAGATCTACACATAACTGGTTTCAAAACGTACTATAACCAGCTGATTTGTACATGGCTGATTTAATAATACGCCAGAGTGTTTTGGCTTGAGCATGACTGGTTGAAAAAACATGGTAGAGCTGACTTACCGTTATGTAATTGCTTTATAGAATATTGTTTCATTAATATACTAAAGCAGTCTGATCTGTACGTGACTGGTTCAGTAACAAACAGGAACCAGTTGCACTTTTTGATGTGTAATAAAAATTCCTACTGTACAAGGATTTCCTCATGTTTATTCTGACAAAAACGTTTCACGATTAACGCCTTTTTGGGCACAAACATTTCACACTTATCGTGTATTCTGACGCAAACATTTCACACTTATCGTGTATTCTGGACAAGCATGCACTACTTTTCAACAAATACTTTGGTACAAATATATTATACATTCTACTTTATATTTTAACATAAGCATATCAGACTTTCTATTGTTTATTCTGACACAAATATATCAGAAATACCATTGTGTATTTTGACGCAAACATTTCAAACTTATCGTGTATTCTAACACAAACATTTCACACTTTCGTTCGTGCTTTCTTGCACAGGAATTTCCCACTTTTCTATCGTGTATTCTGTCAAAATATTTTTTGTCGTAATTATTCTGTCACAAAGATTTCAGGCTTTTTTTCGCACATAGGCGTCAGACTTTCTACCATGTATTCTTACAGAAGTGTGTCAGACTTTCTGTCTTATATACTGATACAGATTGTTACACTTTCTATCACGTATACTGGTACAAATATGTCACATTTCCCATCGTATGTTCTAAGGAACTTTCTTCCATGCAACTGTGGAGTCCCATCATGGTACGTTTATCAGTGCGCAGTACAGATAGCGTTGCGCCGTCGCTAATTCCGAACCACCAACTACGGAGAGGCAACCGACTAGCAGTAACCACATTTACTTTATTTTTATTAATTATCATGTAATACTTTTTAAACAACAGAAACCCAATGTATATAAGATGGTTTTAATACAATTAATTCTGCTACTGTTATACTCTTTAGTAGTTTTTGCATCGGCCTCAGCAAAGCCATCCTCCCTCAAAAAAATCTCCTCAATGTTCTTCTCGAATAATGTCCAATTTAAGTAGCATCTTATAAGAAACTATTGTTGTTGTTTGGTAATCAAATAGGTAGTTTATTATAAGAAACTATTGTTGTTGTTTGGTTAATCACATAGGAAGTTTATTATAAGAAACGATTGTTTTTGTTTGATAAGCACATAGGAAGTTTATTATAAGAAACTATTGTTGTTGTTTGGTAATCAAATAGGAAGTTTCTTATAAGAAACTATTGTTGGTGTTTGGTAATCACATAGGACGTTTATTATAAGAAACTATTGTTGTTGTTTGGTAATCAAATAGGAAGTTTCTTATAAAAAAACTATTGTTGTTGTTTGATAGTCACATAGGAAATTTCTTATAAGAAACTATTGTTGTTGTTTGGTAATCAAATAGGAAGTTTATTATAAGAAATTATTGTTGTTGTTTGGTAATCAAATAGGAAGTTTCTTATAAGA
>NW_013665911.1:242655-250165 GCF_000517525.1 Limulus polyphemus
TATAATAAACTATTGTTGTTGTTTGGTAATCAAATAAGAAGTTTCTTATACGAAACTATTGTTGTTTGGTAATCACATAGGAAGTTTCTTATAAGAAACTATTGTTGTTGTTTGGTAATCAAATAAGAAGTTTCTTATACGAAACTATTGTTGTTTGGTAATCACATAGGAAGTTTCTTATAAAAAACTATTGTTGTTGTTTGATAGTCACATAGGAAGTTTCTTATAAGAAACTATTGTTGTTGTTTGGTAATCAAATAAGAAGTTTCTTATAAGAAACTATTGTTGTTTGGTAATCACATAAGAAGTTTATTATAAGAAACTATTGTTGTTGTTTGGTAATCAAATAAGAAGTTTATTATAAGAAACTATTGTTGTTGTTTGGTAATCAAATAAGAAGTTTCTTATAAAAACTATTGTTGTTGTTTGGTAATCAAATAGGAAGTTTTTTATAAGAAACTATTGTTGTTGTTTGGTAATCACATAGGAAGTTTATTATAAGAAACTATTGTTGGTGTTTGGTAATCAAATAGGAAGTTTATTATAAGAAACTATTATTGTTGTTTGGTAATCAAACATGAAGTTTCTTATAGTATACTATTGTTATTGTTTGATAATCAAATGGACAATCATGTTTTCCGCCATGTGGTTAGAACTGCCGCTTTACATACATATATTAGTTTTCTGACGGTAGAAGCACAGTTTGTCGCTAGATTCATAACTGGAAGTTTTTGCTAGAGAAGTGAGTCTGACGATTCTGTTTTAGTGTAGCTTTTTCCGGTACTGTTTTCCGGTTTCTATGAACCATCACGTTCTCTGCTTATTGAAATTATGTTTTTGTTTTGTTTAATTTCGCGCAAAGCTACTCGAGGGCTACTTGCGTTAGCCAACCATAATTTTGAAGTGACAGACAAAAGGGAAGTCAGCTAGTCAACGCCACGCACTGCCAACTCTTGGGGCACTCTTTGCCAACGAAAATGTTGAATTAACCGCCACATTATAACGCCCCATGGCTGAAAAGATGAGCATGTTCGGCAACGGGATTCGAACACGAGACCCTCAAGCTGCAAGTCGAGTTTTGTCCTAACCACCAGGCCAAGCCAGGCTGCTACTAACTAATTAATGGAAACTGTGACAGAGTACGTACTTGTTTGAAACAGCGCAAATATTTCAGTTGGTATTTCAAAATATAAGAACAGTGGACAATTTTGAAGTAGCTTAGGTGAAACGTGCTTTCATTTTGAGTCTTCACATTGTTTCGAGGTCACGTGATGAGTACGCAAACACCTTTCGATGTTAAAGAACAATATGCTTGGTGCCAATATTGTAGAGTTCTGTTGAAGAACGATGATAAGCACCATTGTTGCGGTGAGTGTTTTACGAGAGGTACGATAGGGGAAACGGTATTGTGGATTATCGTGGGAGCCACTTGAGTCTAAAGAGCAGAGACGTCCTTCAGTCTCTCACAAATAACAACGGGCCTGTCTCTTCTACAGGGCCCTTCTTCTACCACTAGAATTGTAGCTCAGGCGTAATGCCGTTCATGTAACAATTACTTTAATTTTGGCATGTATATTACAATCCTCTGAACTTATTTGAACTCACCAGTTCACCACATAACCTGTTAAACGTGTCAGTTAAAATATATATGTTGACGTAATTGGTAACGTTGCTTCAGATGCACAAGCTACTATAAAAATATTAATGAATTATCTTTATGCCATTTCATATTGGGAAGTATAACAATAAACTTTTAAATTGTATTTGGTACTTTTGATTTTGTTTTAGTTTGGTTGATGTTAAACGCAAAGCTATAGTATGAACTATCTGTGCTCTGCCCAACACGTGCAAAGAAACCCGAATTTTAGCTTCGTAAGCCTGCAGACTTACCGCTAAGCCATTGGGGAGTCGAGGAGAGGTCTTCTACTTTGTGAGACTCTTTCACGATTCAGTACCTTACGTGGAAAACTCTTAGCGCGTTGTTTAGAAGTGAACTCACAGCTGCAAATCTTTCACAAAAAAAAATATAAATTTAAAAAGTGAATTAAACCGATTTTTATTTTAGAGGACATTCTGAACAATACAGGGACGGAGAAAAAAGTTGATATATACTTGGTACTCTACGGTTTGTACAGTAGGTACTATACGGTTTGTACAGTAGGTACTATACGGTTTGTACAGTTGGTACTATACGGTTTGTACACTTGGTACTACACGGTTTGTACACTTGGTACTATACGGTTTGTACACTTGATACTATACGGTTTGTACACTTGGTACTAAAGAAAATATTACGAAAATGTGTGAAACCAGCTTAATTATTGTTCGTTTCAGAGTAATAGTTAGAAACTGAGCTATGTTATAAACGAAATAATCGCATAGTTACATTTGTTCCACCCTGTATATGGGTACACAGTTATATATATATTAACAATTCTCTCTTGATTTGTGTTCACTGAAATAGATTGTTTTAGAAATGTCTTATATATATATGTGTGTGTGTTTATGTATATATTTCTGTTAAACGAATTAGAAATATAATGTATTGTTTTGTAAAACAAGATTTCCTGTTTTCAATCTCGATTCGTTGTGTTTTTTAACCGCATTAAAATACGTGTAAACATGTTAATGTATATTTAGTTGTCAGTTTTATCAATTTTATCACTTTATATATAAATAAGTTTAACTGCCCCTTTTTTTTCGTTCAGTAACTAACAGGTAGAATATGGCAAGAAAAGGGTTTACAAGACCTAAATAGACGCTAAAAGAAGTTAGAAACCTTAAGCTTTATTTAAATTTTCAGCCGGTTTGTTTACGTCATTGTTTTATACTGGTGCATCTCGAAAATGAATTGTTTTGTTCTTATGAAGAAATAGTTTAACTTAACATGTATAAACTATATTGTTTATTCTTTTAATTTTTGTCTCACAATTCCTTTTGAAATTTCATTTCACAATGCAACTTTCCTAGAATCTCCCCCCTGTCATTGGAGTGAATAAAATTTCAAGCAAAATATATTGTACAAGAAAGCCAGTCGGATTCCTTTTTAATAATCTCCGAACTGGTGGTTAAGGTGCTCGATTCGCAACTTGCGGGTCGCGGGATCGAAATCAGTTACCACACACTCGCCCTTTCAGCCGTGGAAGCATTATGATAATGTAATGGTCCATCCCACTATTCTTTGGTAAAGAGTTGGTGGTGGTTCTTTTTGGCTAGAAGTCTAGTCAATCACTTTAAAACTAGGGACGCCTAACGATAATATTCTTCTAGCAGCTTTGCCTTATTCAGTAAAAAAAACATAAATAATTGTGAAAATTATTTAGTCGGACGATCTGCGAGGCCTTCTTTCTCTCTCGACTACAAATCAACATAGCTTATATAAGTTCCTATAAAATCATTCTAAGACAGAGAAAGCAATGACGGTGTTTTTATTGCATTGTATCATCTTTCACGGGTAACTACTTTTTGATGTGTAGGAACAGCCGTGAGTAACCTCCAAACTTTATATTCTACTTTTTAACACTGAGCTCGCACGTATATCACTTTTCAAAAGCCTTATCAAATTTCAAAACAACGTATAATTCCATTATAGACTAGTGAAAAAAAAAAGATCTGAACAATATTTTGAGTGCACAGACTATTTATTATTAATTAATTTAAGGTCAAAGGTCAGTCGCTTAGTTCAAAGGTCAAGTATATGTTTGCTTTAACATTCTATGCTTATTTTCGAGAAATTCGATGTCTAGTAATACGTTTTATACATAGAATAATTATGTATTACACTTATACATTAACAAAAAAGCTATGGCAGGAAATATATCAACAAGCTAGCAACAATAGCTCGTCAGACGAGGAATAAATAATAAATACAAAAACAACGACAAAGGAAATGAGAAAGGAGGTAAAACATTTCCCAGCTATCGTTTCCAGTGCCACTTACTGCTCATATTTAACTAGCATTTAGATAATATCCCAGTTCGTTTAATTGCGAAAGGACGGATTGGAAGATAACGTACGATAATTAGTGGCAGTGAATGAGAATGGTTGAACTCACATCGTTAAACATTCGTAGCAATGTGAAAATTGACATTTTGTTTGACAATCAGATAAAAGAGCTTTTTTTTCATCAGACTCCCTGTGAACGATTCAAACTCACTGCGAACGGATGTACTCCCTGGTATTCTTAGAATATATCCCACTATGACTGGAATTTTCTCTGATGTCACGGGAGATTCCTTGACATCCTCCAAATATGTCATTGTAATGGTTATGAAACATTGTTAGAGTGCAATTATCAGACACCTGTAATGTTCTTATGTTATTGATTCATCTTCCAAACTTCAGGATATGTGGACTGGCGTACTGTCTCACACTTATGGCGACTGGAAGATATTTTAATTAACGATGTTTCAATTTTCCTGCTTGATTGTTCACAATAAGGTAAAAGAAAAAATATTTTTTGTTCCTTGCACAAGTAGACACAAGGAAATGACTACGTACAGTAAATATTGTGTTGTCTAGGCATCGTTCTGATCTGGAATCACTGCTTTTCAAGTAGCTTCCATCTTCGCTTAATAAATGAGTATTTAAAGTTTGGTACAAAAAGATTTGTTCTTCAATATAACAAGAAATTCCTTGCACATATCGAAAAGAAACAAATAAAACCTTAAAAGAAAACCTTCCAGCAGATAAAGGAATAGGACTATGAGACCAGTTTCAGTAAATAATAAGCTAAGAAAAACTGAGCAAACTTCTGCCCAGATACATCCACGAAGCAAATATTTTCAAATTTCAAGGAAGTAGTTTCAATTAATCACCCATTAAGAATATTCTAGAAAAACCAAAATTGGTTGATAGAACTTAGTATAAGGACATGTGTGAACATGAACGTTTAAATAGAGTTTTAATTAAAGATGAAGGACGAGGGAAGCGAATAGAAATGGGTACTATCGTACAAATCTTATCTAATAAGTAATTAAGGTTAATTGGTAGATTATTTTACACTGTTGGCTAATAATCTTCTGGATCTGTACCACGATGAAAGATTGTATATTTTTTCTATATCAAACATTTGGGAAAAAACTAATTTCTCATTACTACTCAGATTTCGATGGTTTAGAACAAATAATAAACTAAAACGTTTGTTTAAAGACTTTCGAAACTTTTACGAAATATTTTCGTTCATTACTACCCCCATTGGTCCACTGGTACGTCTGAAGGTTTCGGTACCCTTGATGGTCAGAGCAAAATTTTTTTAATAACAAACAAACAAATATTTCAACATTTTTCGTAATTTGACTTCTCGCACATCTGGGGGGGGGGGGGAGGTATTCTGTATCCCTCTGGGAAGAGGTTTGCATGCTCTTATCTCTGAAATGCGTTGAATGGATCTATGTGAAAAAGTACATTTAGACAGATAGCTAAGGTGATTAGCAACCAACAAATTTACGTATAATGACTTTGATGATCAGTAACTGATTTTTTTGGCTGTGACATCACAGAAACAAAAAATTAAAAAAGAATGGAACTTGGTATTGGAATAAACAGTGTTTTTGAAGCACATTTTTAATTTATTTAAACGTTAACCAAACGTTTTGGGAGGTTAAGAACAAACAACTGAAGGGTAAAGTAGATGAGTAAAAACTTTGTTCACTATAAGAGGTAAGACAAGCAATTGAAGGGTAAAGGAGATGAGTGGAAACTTTGTTTATTATAAAAGGTAAGAACAGGCAACTGAAGGGTAAAGGAGATGAGTGAAAACTTTGTTCACTATAAGAGTAAAGAACAAGTAACTGAAGGGTAAAGGAGATGAGTGGAACTTTGTTCACTATAAGAGGTAAGACAAGCAATTGAAGGGTAAAGGAGATGAGTGGAACTTTGTTCACTATAAGAGGTAATAACAATCAATTGAAGGGTAAAGGAAATGAGTGGAACTTTGTTCACTATAAGAGGTAAGACAAGCAATTGAAGGGTAAAGGAGATGAGTGGAACTTTGTTCACTATAAGAGGTAATAACAATCAATTGAAGGGTAAAGGATGAGTGGAACTTTGTTCACTATAAGAGGTAAGACAAGCAACTGAAGGGTAAAGGAGATGAGTGGAAACTTTGTTCACTATAAGAGGTAAGACAAGCAATTGAAGGGTAAAGGAGATGAGTGGAACTTTGTTCACTATAAGAGTTAAGAACAAGCAACTGAAGGGTAAAGGAGATGAGTGGAACTTTGTTCACTATAAGAGGTAAGACAAGCAACTGAAGGGTAAAGGAGATGAGTGGAACTTTGTTCACTATAAGAGGTAAGAACAGGCAACTGAAGGGTAAAGAAGATGAGTGGAAACTTTGTTCACTATAAGAGGTAAGACAAGCAATTGAAGGGTAAAGGAGATGAGTGGAACTTTGTTCACTATAAGAGTTAAGAACAAGCAACTGAAGGGTAAAGGAGATGAGTGGAAACTTTTTTCACTATAATAGATTTTTAAATGATATAAGGCAGTCATAGTAACTAGTTTTTTAACTTCTGTGTAATAAAGTACAGGAGTGAGTTTGCATAACACGCTCTACACCTTCACACCAGAGCTGACGAAAAGTTTTATGTGTTTATATATAAATAACATATGAATCAACTTCCAAAGATAAAATCTAAGCTACAAGATATCTACGCATTTCTGCTGTTTTAATACAACTAAACACCAAACATAAATCACATTAAAATCTAACATGAACATTATTGTATTTTGTTCCACATTCTTTATTATAAAATACGTATACCTACTTTTCTAAACTAAGCCGTAGTTTTGATATTAGATCAAACCCTGAATCAGCCCTTAAAAAATTGAAGATTCGTTGCGAATCTTCAAATCTTTTTAAAATCTCAGTAAAGTATTACAAATCAAGTGAGCTTCCTAAAACCTCATGAGCACATGACGAATATAATAAATACTAGCTGGAGTACACCTCCCCTGGACGGAAGTTAGAGTGAATATCCATCCACAGGAGGTGAGGTAGTGGTAAAAAAAACTGCAAAACACAAAATATGAAACCGCAAACTTGTATGTATCTCCCCATGGACCAAAAAAATCTCCACACCAATTTTGATGAAGAGCCATCCAAACTCTGCGAAATAGTTACATAGACATACAACAGACAGTACTATTATATTTATATAGACTCTAAAGACTCGTGAACATATTCCAAATCTATAAGATATTCTAAAAGCTTATGGACACGTTGCAAATGTATTAAACATTCTGAAATCTGAGAATCACAAGCTTTTTTGGAATCAGTTGGTTTTCACTTACCAACTTTAGTTATCGTATATACGTTTATGTAGGTATAGTCACAAAGTTTTCTAACATGGATTAGTTTTCAATGTACCTTAAACTGGTTATTTGGATCAGCACTATATAACAATGAGGAAAATATATTCAGCACTATATAACAATGAGAAAAATATATTCAGCACTATATAACAATGAGAAAAATATATTCAGCACTATATAACAATAAGGAAAA
>NW_013665911.1:251165-268852 GCF_000517525.1 Limulus polyphemus
ACTATATAACAATGAGGAAAATATATTCAGCACTATATAACAATGAGGAAAATATATTCAGCACTATATAACAATGAGGAAAATATATTCAGCACTATATAACAATGAGGAAAATATATTCAGCACTATATAACAATGAGGAAAATATATTCAGCACTATATAACAATGAGGAAAATATATTCAGCACTATATAACAATGAGGAAAATATATTCAGCACTATATAACAATGATGAAAATATATTCAGCACTATATAACAATGAGGAACATATATTCAGCACTATATAACAATGAAGAAAATATATATTCAACAAAAACTGAACATCTATAGTGAAACTCAAAGCTAGAACTGTTACCAACAACAAAATTCATCAAAATCAAACAAATCCATTATCGCGACAGTCACATCATTTGTCAGCAAAGTACAAAAGGCATAATGTTTGAAGCAAAATGCCTGTGGTAATAGCTCCCAAAAGCGTTGGGGTTATTCCATCTATCAGACATAATCCAAAAAACGCAGATGAACAACGAGACAGTAGGCACGGGAGATGAAATAAGGGTTAGGTATTGGTACTTTAACCCACAACGTTCCAACATCTACTACTACTGAGAGTATGCTAGTTAACCCTAGAAACAATTTTAAAAAATGTTAAAAGTAACATCATAGTAGAAATTATTTCGTTGTTAAATACAACTCTTCATTTTACATTTGTAAAATTCCCACTCTCCACTCGTAGACAATGACAAGATCCATAAATCCTTATCTAAACAGTTCAGTACTAAATGAACGCCCGTCCTCTTCTTAACAACATTATTTAAGTATAAGCCAGACGAGACGAGTCAAACTCAAATAATTGAAGTTGGCCTTTCTGGGCCCGGTGTACTAAATAATTCACAAATAATGAAATTAATTTTAAGGCTATTATTTATAATATTTAGGTGTCTTTGAGACACTAGCGTCCTCTTGAGGATCGCATATTAGAAATATAGGTAGTCAGATCATTTCTGAAGGAAATCTTTTTTAAGAAGTTAAAGCAGTTATTATAAAAAAGTTTTAAAATTCTATACTTTAAAACCATTACACTAGAATTTATATTCTAACAACTTCTAACAATGTTATTGGCGTGATACTGAATTTATTTAATTTCTTTTGATAAATATGATTTTGAATTTTGTCGTGATTGACAGCTTTAGTTTTAAATTTCCCTCTCAGTGATTTATTATTTTTTTATCTACCTATAGCCAAAAGGGTTTTTAGCATGATTTAGACTGGTTATTTATATTAGCTGAGACACTCGCTAAGGAAACAAAAAATTGTATAAAGGGCAATGTTAGATAATGTTCCCCTTCCTTTCTTTCTTTTATTATTAAATCCCTAATGACCTCATTAGATGCTAATTGCATACTTTGCTTTGTGGAAGGTAATAATTGACTCAATTAACTGGTTAAGTACTAGTGTTTTTAAAATCAAAGCCAAAGTCTGTAAAAAAGTGGAAATGTGCTCTATTTCAGTATGTTTGTTATCCCCATTCTCGGGCCAAAATCCTAAAATAAAATAACCCATCTTTGATAGGTTGTTTAGGCAGAGTATTCATAATGAATCTAAATTTAAAATGGACAGCAACTGCTGTTGTAGAAACTTACAAATGTAGAGGACGACGTTTCGAAAGTCTTTCGCCTGAAGACGAAAGATCTTCGTCCTGAAACGTCGTCCTCTACATTTGTAGTTTTCTACAACAGCAGTTGCTGTCTTTTTGAAAAATAGCCCAATTACACCATCGAACAGTTTCCAGTTCCGTACGAAAATTATGATAATCAAGCCAGCCAGCGTTGGTGATGGACGCTAACACACACAGACACACTTAGTGGGTCATCTTTACAGTAAGATGTATGTATACATTATCACAAGGTTTCTCTAGCATGGATTGGTTTCGGAAGTTGTATACCTTAGAATCGTAATTTTATATGACACCTTTTTACAGTTACTTTTCTTACAACTGTTTGAGTGGATTCAGAATTTTATACTAATATTGATTGGTTTCTTTTTATGAAGACTCAGTAAGAATGACTCAATAAAAGAGTCATTTAATAAGTGTATTAAAGATGTAAGTATACTGACCGATGTAGTAAAACAGAGAATTATAAGCAAACAGTCAAAACTTTGAGTTACTTTACAATATATATATAATATAAACTGTTAGACTTATAAAACGTCAGTATTATAAGTAAACAGTCAAAAGTGATACATATATATATATATATATATATTACATGTTGTATTTGTAAAGTACCACCAACATATCAGTTACTTATTAGATGGTACCGAAATGTATCCTTTCTGTATTACGTAGATATGTGTAAAGTATTATCAACATATCAGGTACTTATTATATGGTACCGAGAGATAGTTCCCTTCTGTATTACGTGGAGTATTCGTAAAGTATTATCAACACAAAAGTAACTTCTTAGATAGAATCTGGCTAACATTTTACAAAACAACAACAACACACATTTCCGTGTTTAGTAATTTAAACCTACAATGCAGGGTTTTAAGCTTTTATGCTGCTGTGAACTAAGCCACCTGCAAGTCGCTCACTTTATTTTATCGTGTGATAACAACATATCATTGTATAAAGACTGACTAGTGGAAAAAAGCACTAAAACGACAGCTGACGTCACTTTATTACAGATATTTACTTAGAAGCAATTTTGAAATTATGTAATTTTTTAGATGAGAGTAAATAATTCAACTCACTCATTTTGTTAAGTTTCTCATTGTTTTAAATAAAATATTGTAATACAGAAAGGATACATTTCGGTACCATCTAATAAGTAACTGATATGTTGGTGGTACTTTACAAATATCTACGTAATACAGAAAGGATACATTTCGGTACCATCTAATAAGTAACTGATATGTTGGTGATACTCTCCACATACCCCCACATAATACAGAAAGGGTACATCTCTATTTTATCTAAGTATTTGATATGTTGATAATACTTTACAAATACTCCACATAATACAGAAAGTGAAGACCATCCGATAGTCGGTAACGTAGTTTCCATTCTTATACTCTACAAATACAACATGTAATGCAGAAATGGTACATTTGAGTTCTATCTAATGATAAATATTCAACTGGCGAGTTCCAACACAAGAGTAAGCGATGAAATTTGTAAAAAGAATGTGGGACATACTTGTCGTAAATAACATAGGGGGAATAAACGTGCCCCGTGCACGTGTTAGAGAGGAGTGGGTCCTTCAACAGCAGTGGTTTTTGGACGGCTTATTGTACGTACCCATGGGACCACGGACGACAGATCTCGGGCAGAAGTCTTCGCTGTAACACAGACAAACGTTCCCTACGTGTTCCTCTCTGCTCTATGTACCCGTTAAATAGAATAATAAAAATATATAAAAATCTTTTGAATCGCTAGAATGAACAACAGACTCTTGCTTTTAATATTTACTATAGAGAATGGAACTACGACAAGCTTCGCCCTAAAAAGAGCCAATAGCCGTGGCTGCTCAAGTACTCCGATAACAGTAACTCGACAAGTTCAGAAGTTGTTCGACACCTACCTTATGCTTCTTTTTATGTGAATGTTTTTCCATGCAATATCTTTCAAATAATAGGCAGCAACTTACAATAAGCTTTTGGATTCGGCTTCTTTTTGCTTCGGTTTAATTCTTGTGCAGTCTGACGTAATTCACTGAAGTTGTGGTATACTCATACACAAAAAAAAAAGTTACTCAAATCTTAAAATTCGCATGTGTAAGGTATTAATAAAGCAATATTATACACTGATCTGTTGAAAAAGCATCAAAAGTATGAAATAATTTTGAGATAACTCGGAAAGTTATTGTTTACTATTTGTTTCAGTGCAAAGCTTTACAGTAAGCTTTCTACGATCTGTCAACCGGGGGAATCCAACCCCAGATTTTTGCGTTATAAGTCCGTAAACTTACCCCTGGACTTGTGAGTAACAACTACGAAAAAATATTGAGAACTTTTTAGAAACTCTTAGCAAGCCCAGATTTAAAGAAACTTTTGTTTCTTTGCTAATACGTATGCATCTGACATTTTCAGATTTTCTTATAAATAAGAACTTATAAATATATCTCAAACTTTATACAAAGTATTACCAGCGTTAAGTTACAGTAATTTAATAAGATGTATGTGTCACGACTGTAGTATTTTCAACTTGAATGACACCTTATGCGACACATAGGCTAAACGCACATGTTAAAGACCCAAGGTTCAGACATATCCATCCTTGATTTGGAACTGCTGATCAAATGGAGACAACCAGTAAGGAGCACCCTCTGTCTACACGACTACTCTTCACTGAACAGCAGTAGTGTCTGTCACTTTCATAACGCGTTTACAGCAACATCGGGTGGCTCATACCTTAAACCTTGCGTTTGCAGCCTGGTTTGTTTATTACAAGGCTACGACATGCTCACTACATCTGAACTAACATAGACAGTGTACAATAAGTGTTAGGCTATTATAGTTACTGATACATTACGTGTAGCGCATAAAGTCAGAGTAAGAAGAACAGTATGCATTTTCTATTACTCTAGGTAATTACACCGCACGTTACTTAAATAGAGAATACAAATAATAATATAAGCATTGGATTGTTCTAGATGATGATGTATTATGTGTGCCACACACCGAGAGTGACAAGTACATTAAAAGTGTTGTGTTTTTCTAGACGATGATGTACCACGTGTGCCATACATACCCAGAGCAACGAGTACAGTTTAAGGGTTGGATTGTTCTAGATGATGATGTATCATGTGTGCAACACAGCGAGAGTGATAAGTACATTAAAAGGGTTGTGTTTTTCTAGACGATGATGTACCACGTGTGCCATACATACCCAGAGCAACGAGTACAGTTTAAGGGTTGGATTGTTCTTGATGATGATGTATCGCTTATTCCACACATACCTAGAGTAAAAAGCACAGTGTAGATGTTGTATTGTTCTAGATGATGATGCAACACGTGTAACGTATATTTAAAGTACAATATACGAGTGTTGTATTGTTCTAGATGATGATGATGCAACACGTGTAACATATATCCAGAGTACAATGTACATGTTATTTGATAAAATCTCCCGTAATATATGAACCACTGCAGAAAGTTCTATCTAATAACATAAAGTAACCATTAACTGTATAAGCCTTACTACTATTCTATTAAAGTATTTGAAAATGTGGCAACTTACAAATCCCACGAAATGTCTGCACTTAGTGCTCTGTGTATGTTGTATTAGAGTGACATCATCACTCGGAGGAGTATAAAAGCTATTAAATTGAACTTACCAGTAGCCTTAAGATAACCTTCTCTTTTATCACTAGGTTCCATGTTATTTTATTCTAGTCCGAGACGTGCTATCTTCTCATTAGCTCATACGACGCCCGACGAACAGTGCCTATACACAAAGCTGACTTTCCACAGTAACTCACACACAAAACCCGTTTCTATCCCGGACGGAACTTGAGACCTTCTGCTGCCGCTCGGTCCGGTCAAGTGACAACGTCCACGGCAACGAAAGTTGCAGTCGGTGCACATGCAGTAAAGTAACACTGTTACGCTCTTCCTGAAATATAGAAACAAAGTGTTCTTATTCTAAAGTTACCAGTGAACATTTAAATATTGAAGGCGTACATATCCCAGCTTAGGAGAGAGAGAGAAAGTCATTTGCAATATTTGTAAAGAAAGACAAGCAAAGCTAAATAAAAAGGTTGAAGTTGAAATGCTAGGAACTGGTTAAAGATCATTAACAACAAACATTTCTTAAAGTGATTTCACATACTTTCTTATTTTTAGTTATGTGAGCATTGTTGAACTCAAACGAGGTTTTAACTCATTTTAATATTTTTCGATTAATCTACAGTATATGAGAAACAAAAAATGATAGTAGCTAATTACATACCAAAGATACGTACTATATACACTTACTAGGTTTATCTACAAGATGCGAGATTACCAGAACAGTATACATACTACAGACCATTACTAGGTTTATCCACAATATATGAGAAATAAAGAACAGGTAGTAGTTAAATGTATAACCAGGACACATACTAAAGACCGTTACTAGATTCATGTATAATAAGTGTGGATTACAGAATAGGTAGTAGTTAGGTATATAACCAAGATACATACTAAAGACCGTTACTAGATTCATGTATAATAAGTGTGGATTACAGAATAGGTAGTAGTTAGGTATATAACCAAGATACATACTAAAGACCGTTACTAGAATCATGTATAATAAGTGTGGATTACAGAATAGGTAGTAGTTAGGTATATAACCAAGATACATACTAAAGACCGTTACTAGATTCATGTATAATAAGTGTGGATTACAGAATAGGTAGTAGTTAGGTATATAACCAAGATACATACTAAAGATCGTTACTAGGTTCGTGTACAACATTTGAGGATTACAGAATAGGTAGTAGTTAAGAGTATAACCAGGACACATACTAAAGACCGTTACTAGATTCATGTATAATAAGTGTGGATTACATAATAGGTAGTAGTTAGGTATATAACCAAGATACATACTAAAGACCGTTACTAGATTCAAGTATAATAAGTGTGGATTACAGAATAGGTAGAAGTTAAATGTATAACCAGGACATACTGAAGATCGTTACTAGGTTCGTGTACGACATTTTAGGATTACAGAATAGGTAGTAGTTAAGAGTATAACCAGCACACATACTAAAGACCGTTACTAGATTCATGTATAATAAGTGTGGATTACAGAATAGGTAGTAGTTAAATGTATAACCAGGACATACTGAAGATCGTTACTAGGTTCGTGTACAACATTTTAGGATTACAGAATAGGTAGTAGTTAAGAGTATAATCAGGACACATACTAAAGACCGTTACTAGATTCATGTATAATAAGTGTGGATTACATAATAGGTAGTAGTTAGGTATATAACCAAGATACATACTAAAGACCGTTACTAGATTCATGTATAATAAGTGTGGATTACAGAATAGGTAGAAGTTAGGTGTATAACCAAGATACATATTAAAGATCGTTACTAGGTTCGTGTACAATATTTGAGGATTACAAAATAGGTAGTAGTTAAGAGTATAACCAGGACACATACTAAAGACCGTTACTAGATTCATGTATAATAAGTGTGGATTACAGAATAGGTAGTAGTTAGGTATATAACCAAGATACATACGAAAGACCGTTACTAGGTTCGTGTACAATATTTGAGGATTACAGAATAGGTAGTAGTTAAGTGTATAATCGAGATACATACGAAAGACCGTTACTAGGTTCATATACAATATGTGAGGGTTACAAAACAGATAGTAGTTAAGTGTATAACTGGAATACATAGGAAGGACTGTTACTAGGTTCGTCTACAACATTCGAGGATTACAGAATAGGTAGTAGCTAAGAGTATAACCAGGACACATACTAAAGACCGTTACTAGATTCATGTATAATAAGTGTGGATTACAGAATAGGTAGTAGTTAAATGTATAACCAGGACATACTGAAGATCATTACTAGATTCGTGTACAACATTTGAGGATTACAGAATAGGTAGTAGTTAAGAGTATAACCAGGATACATACTAAAGACCGTTACTAGATTCATGTATAATAAGTGTGGATTACAGAATAGGTAGAAGTTAGGTGTATAACCAAGATACATACTAAAGATCGTTACTAGGTTCGTGTACAATATTTGAGGATTACAGAATAGGTAGTAGTTAAGAGTATAACCAGGACACATACTAAAGACCGTTACTAGATTCATGTATAATAAGTGTGGATTACAGAATAGGTAGTAGTTAAGAGTATAACCAGGACACATACTAAAGATCGTTACTAGATTCATGTATAATAAGTGTGGATTACAGAATAGGTAGAAGTTAGGTATATAACCAAGATACATACGAAAGACCGTTACTAGGTTCGTGTACAATATTTGAGGATTACAGAATAGGTAGTAGTTAAGTGTATAACTGGAATACATAGGAAGGACTGTTACTACGTTCGTGTACAATATTTGAGGTTTACAGAATGGTAGTAGTTAAGTATATAACCAAGATACATACGAAAGACCGTTACCAAGTTCGTCTTTTACATGTTTATAAATACAAACTTCTGCCTCTTAGTAGTGTGTAGATGCAAACTCTGACTTTCAGTTGTGTTTAGATAAAAACTTCTGCTATTTAGTAGTGTTTAGTTACAAACTACTGCCGTTTAGTAGTGTTTAGATACAAACTGCTGCCTTTTTAGTAGTGTGTAGCTACAAACTGCTGCCTTTGTAGTAGTGTGTAGTTACAAACTGCTGCCTTTCAGTAGTGTTTAGTTACAAACTGCTGCCTTTTTAGTAGTGTGTAGTTACAAACTGCTGCCTTTCAGTAGTTTTAGGTACAAACTGCTGCCTTTTATTAGTGTGTAGTTACAAACTGCTGCCTTTCAGTAGTTTTAGGTACAAACTGCTGCCTTTTATTAGTGTGTAGTTACAAACTGCTGCCTTTTATTAGTGTGTAGTTACAAACTGCTGCCTTTCAATAGTGTTTAGATACAAGGCAAAGTATTTTTGAGAATCTAATGAATGACAATAAAATGAGAAGACGGTCGTTTGATTATGACATTTAATGTTAGACAAGCAACTTAAATTCTAATCCTTTTATTAGAAAGTTTAACGCTTAAAATGAAACTTTCATATGGGTGTTTTACTCTATCTTATTAATGCTTGAGATGAGGTAGAAGTTTTGGAGGAACGAGTAAAGAGGTTTGCAATTAAAATAGGGCACTGAAAAGTTATGAAAGTGATGTTAAAACCTAACTCGTTCCAGTTTTATTGCTTAACTAACTAGCAATAGTCCTAGGACATGAAAAGTTGCTTCCCTTATAAACGCCCATAAAACTGCAAAACACAAAATGCGAAACTGAAAATTTTTATATACCTCCCCGTGGACCCAATGAACCTCCTTGCTAAATTTGGTGAAGAACCATCCACAGGAAGTGAGGTAGTGGTAAAAAACGCAAAATGCCCATAAAAACTGCAAAAGTGAAAAATTATATGTATCACCCCATTAACCCAATGAACCTCCTTGCTAAATATATTGAAGATCCATCCACACCCTGCGAAGTAGTTACATAGACAAACACCAGACAGTACTATTATATTTATATAGGTATTTGATATGTAACCCTTAACCCCTGGTATGTTTAAATGTATGTAATATGACACACTATAAAGAGTTTATAGGTTAGGGATGTGGTATCTCTGCGTATGTAAACATATGTAACTATGGGAGTGTGAGGAATTACGTTATATTGAAGACAATTTCTATTAGCTGCTAAGTGTGAATACAGCACGTTATATAATACATCTTTAATAGAAACTTTACTAATAAAGATTTGAGGTTTATTTTCGTGTATAGATAACAAACTTTTAAAAATACCAAATAAAACTATAGTTTTTCCCATGCTGCCGTAGTTTAGCCAACTAATCAGTGAAAACAAAATGGCCATGCTCTTCGTGTACCAGAACAAGATGGTAGTATTTTCGAACTTCACTTAATATTATATTGTTCTTTCTTTTCACTCAGAAGTTCTTATTAATTATGCAACTAGGATAATTTAAAGAAACTAGAAGTCGAAGGTTGGTTTATTTTCATATCGAAACTAGGTAGTAACTTAATCATTTCTAGTTTGTGTTTTTTCTCTTCTGACTATAACTTTTAATACTGAAAAAGTCGAGGTGTGCGTTTTTTTTTATTCAAATCTAACCAAGAAATCTTCAACAATGAAAACAACTCGTATGTGAGTGTGTTACGTATCAAACTACGTTATGTTACATATCAAACTCCGTTATGTTTTAAAATTACAAAATATAGATGTAGGTTTCACATCTAACGAAAGCTAAAATTTTAACATTGAAAAAGTCCGGATGTATGTTTGTTTCCCATCTGGCTGAGATAACTTTTAAACGCTGAAAAATCCCGATATATGCTTAGCTGATATATAACTAAGAGAACGTGTATTAACTGGAAAAGTCCAGGGGTAAGTTAATTTCATACATAACATCAGATGTATTTTTGATTCATACAGTTTGTTTGTTTTTGAATTTCGCGCAAAGTTACACGAGGGCTATCTGCGCTAGCCGTCCCCAATTTAGCAGTGTAAGACTAGAGGGAAGGCAGCTAGTCATCACCACCCACCGCCGACTCTTGGGCTACTCTTTTACCAACGAATAGTGGGATTGACCGTCACATTATAACGCCCCCACGGCTAAAAGGACTAGCATGTTTGGTGCGACGGGGATTCGAACCCGCAGATTGCGAGTAGAGCGCTCTAACCACCTGGCCATGCCGGTCCGGATTCACACGGATTGGATATAATATTTATATTAAACAAAAGAGAGGTTTAGGCAAGTTTCATACATAACTTGTATTAACTGAAAAAGTCGAGGTGTGTTTTGCTTAGATTTATATGAAACTGAGACACTTTAAAACTGTTATGACTCAAAGAAAAATAAACTTATGGTCTTATTTGAAATGTAAAAATATTTAACTTTTGATATAGAAAATAAATGAATTGTTCGTTTTGTTTTATATGAGTATTAATAACAATTAATGCGTAAAAAATTAAAGTTTTTTAAGATTATATGCAACTACAATAACTTTTGATACATGAATATTTAAAGGCTTGGTTTTGTTTGTTATATGACTGAATGTCATTCAACTCGTGAAAGTTTGCAGGTTTTGTTTTCTATCTGAAATGTATTTTATTTGGTTGTTTGTTGGATTTCGCACAAAGCACGAGTATTACCTGCGCTGGGCGTCCTTAATTTTGAAATTATAACATTGGGTGAAAACAGCTAGTCAACACCACCCACCGCCAACTCATGGGCTACACTTGTCTCACCAAGTAGTGGGATTTGATCGTCATTCTTATAACGCACCATGGCTTGAAATTATGGAGTTCATGTTTGGATTTGATTGTTTGTTTACGGTAAAAGGACACAAACAACGGAATTTCGCTCTATAGCTCATATAATACTTTCCTTTGAGTCATAACGGTTTCAAAGTGTCTCACCTTCATACAAAACCAAACAACACCTCGACTTTTTTAGTTAATACAAACCAACGATATCTCGGCTCTGTAGGCCGGTATGCTAACCGCTGGGCCGCGCTCAGTTCGTAATGTACTTCAATGTGTGAATATGTAAGGTTTGGAAAATAGAAGTTGTAGTCTGGTTTTCCAAAAGTTTTAATTACTTTTAACGTGTGGGGAGTGAATATTTTCGTGAATTATAATTTTTAACGCTCAACTTTCCGACTTGGTTTTTGTAACCGTTCACTACCGATAGGTGTCTATATACTGCATGATATTGGCAAATTTTGTGTTTTCGATTACTAAAACACTCCATTTCAAGAACCGAGAAAAACTTGTTTGAAGTCACTCATTTTTTTGTGTAAAACTTATATATTGTTAGGTATCCTTCAACTAATAAAATCATGGACCCAAAAGCAAGTTAATACATAAATAGTTTAGAATAATGCGTTAAAAATGCCGATGGGGTCCATATCGGTAATTCGGGAGTTAATTTATGAAAACGCATCGGTTTTGTTTTGTGTATATGATCTTGATGTGTGAAAAAGTTGTAGTCTGATTTTATTAAAGTTGTAGTAACTTTTTGAAAGTTTTTATCATGTGAAAAAGTAAGTTTGAAATACGTTTGAATATGTGAAGTATTAAAAGTTTTGTTTTCTGTTATATCTACAGTACTTTAAAATGGTTTTACTAAAGGAAACAAATTGAGAAATGCGCTTATATTATGCATATTATACAAGTGTGAAAATCAAGTTTGGGCTTGTTCTGTTATACCTATATGCGACTTATGTTTTACTAAATGCTAAAGCGGAATTATTGGCGTGTTTTAAAAGTATCTGAAATAATTTGATATAACCTCATTTATATGAGTAGTGTTTTCATGTAAACTTGGTCGATCTCAAAAGAATAAAGTTAATAATCTGTTCTTATAATAATCTCCCAATGGTTCAGAGGTAAACTTAAGGGTTTATAATGCTAAAATTCGGGGCTTGATCTTTGCGGTAGGCAGAATATAGATAGCCCATTGTGTAGCTTTTTGATTAGCTATGAATAAATAAACTATTAGTCTCCCAGCGGCTCTGCGGTAGATTTAAGGGTTTATAATGCTAAAATTCGGGGCTTGATCTTTGTGGTGGGCAGAGCACAGATAGCCCATTACTCAGCTTTGGGATTTAACAACAAACGGTTTTCTAGTAGATAAAAATATTTATGTCATTGCTTCATATACAAGTGATGTGATAACCGGTGGCTACAATGAATTAGAATAAAAATTGAATTAAAATATAAGAATACGTAATATTGATGACTTTCGTGTGCTAGTTCATGAAAACAGATTGTAAAATTAGATATTTATATCTGGGCACTATTTCAATCATTAAGCTTCATTATTAAGCACGGGAAGTTTAATCCTTATCTTATAACATCGGTTTTAGTACTGGATAAAATAACACTCGTGACTATAAATGTAAGTACTCAAATTTATTTCAATTTTTTTGAATTAATGAAGGGATCCGGACATAATTTTTGTACGTAATAATAAGAAACTGATGTGAGAAAAAAATAAAAATCAACGTCCCATCCTGAAGAAAGCAGATCTAACTGGTGGATAATGGACTTTATGATACGTGCTAAAAGCCACCAATATTGTAAAATAACGTTCTTCTCTTGTATATAAAGGTGCTTACTAAAAATGAAATCCTTCCGATGCATTCTCTCTGAGCGTTACTGACATCTAATTTACTGAGTTTTAACTTATTACAAGTGTAAAAATGGGGTGATGTAAGAGGACAACAGATGAGAGAAGTTACTGTGTTCTTTTCTACAAATGTAGTAAAACCAAAAAACAAGACCTTACCGATCGGATTCTGATAGAGTAAAAAAGTTTGCAGAAAGTTGTATAACTGCAAATATTACGAGTATTATGAAAGGATAATAGAAAAATATGAAGTTGCAATATCGTTCTCAAAACAGCCTTATATAATGCTATTTTAAAGCTGAAGAATCGTTCCAAAAACAGCCTTATACGACATTATTATAAAGCTGCAATAGTGCTTCCAAAACAACCGTCCCCCAGTGGCACAGCGGTATGTCTGCGGACTTACAACGCTAGAATCCGGGTTTCGATATGGTGGGCAGAGCACAGATAGCCCATTGTGTAGCTTTGTGTTTAATTACAAACAATCCAAAACAGTCTTATACAACGTGATTATAAAGATAAAATATCGTTCCCAAAACAGCCTTATACGACGTTACTATAGAGTTGCAATAGTGCTTCCAAAACAGCGTTATACAACGTGGTTATAAAGTTGCAATAGTGCTTTCAAAACAGTCTTATACAACGTTATTATAAAGTAGTGACAGCGCTTCTAAAACAGCCTTATACAACGTGATTATAGAGTTGCAATAGCGCTTCGAAAACAGCCTTATACAACGTTATTATAGAGTTGCAATAGCGCTCCCAAAACAGCCTTATACGACGTTATTATAGAGTTGCAATAGCGTTCCCAAAACAGCCTTATACAACGTGATTATAGAGTTGCAATAGCGTTCCCAAAACAGCCTTATACAACGTGATTATAGAGTTGCAATAGTGCTTCCAAAACAGCCTTATACGACGTTATTATAGAGTTGCAATAGCGTTCCCAAAACAGCCTTATACAACGTGTATAGAGTTGCAATAGCGTTCTAAAACAGCCTTATACAACGTGATTATAGAGTTGCAATAGTGCTTTCAAAACAGCCTTATACAACGTGATTATAGAGTTGCAATAGCGCTTCCTAAACAGCTTGATACGACGTTGCTATAGAGTTGCAATAGTGCTTCCAAAATAGCTTTATACGACGTTACTATAGATTTGTAATAGCGCTTCCAAAACAGACTTACACTAAGTTATTATAGAGTTGCCATATCGCACCAAAAACAACCTTATACTAAATTATTAAAAAGTTGCAATAGCTCTCCCAAAACAGCGATCATTGATATTTAGAAAAAATCGTGTGTTTTGAAAGATAAATTCTGATAAACGTATGTACGAATGAGAGAAAATTATTTAAAGTTAATAGGACAATAGTTCCCTTAGTGTTACTGATCTTTCTGATAAAAAATACACGGCTCGCTAACCTGTCTACTTTCTAGCAAGATGCTATCTGATATCGGTTTTTACCTTAAAACCTCTCCAAGTATCACGAATATCGCATTTACATACTTTTCATAAATGTACACTTTGTCAGCTGGTCTACATCTGAATTAACTATAATTTATTGTGTTTACTTTAAAAACTTCTGCACTTATTAGATGTATAATGTAGTATATATGGAACGTAAATTATTTAAAACTGTTAAGGTGAGAACTGATATTTGGGGTTAAAAGTCAGACGGTTAGAGTAACTACCAGCTAAGCAAAGTCGGGTGTTCGAATTGGATAAGAAATTATTATGCTGTACAGGAATCCAACTTGTTATTAAGCTTTATAATAATCCAACTTGTTAGTAAGCTTTATAATAATCCAACTTGTTAGTAAGCTGCACAGTAATCTAACTTGTTAGTAGGCTGTACAGTAATCCATCTTGTTAGTACGCTGTACAGTAATCCAACTTGTTAGTAGACTGTACAGTAATCCAACTTGTTATTAAGCTTTATAATAATCCAACTTGTTAGTAAGCTGTACAGTGATCCAACTTGTTAGTAAGCTGTACAGTGATCCAACCTGTTAGTAAACTTTATAATAATCCAACTTGCTAGTAGGCTGTACAGTACTCCAACTTGTTATTAAGCTGTACAGTAATCCAACTTGTAATTAAGCTTTATAATAATCCAACTTGTTATTAAGCTGTACAGTAATCCAACTTGTTATTAAGCTTTATAATAATCGAATTTGTTATTAAGCTGTACAGTAACCCAACTTGTTAGTACGCCGTACAGTAATTCAACTTGTTGGTAGGCTGTACACTAATCCAACTTGTTAGTACGCCGTACAGTAATTCAACTTGTTAGTAAGCTGTACAGTGATCCAACTTGTTAGTAAGCTGTACAGTGACCCAACTTATTAGTAAGCTGTACAGTAATCCAACCTGTTAGTAAGCTATACATTAATTCGACTTGTCTGTAAATTTTTTATTTGACTCGACTATGTGTAAGCTCTGCAATAATCCGACTTATCTGCAAACTGTAAAGTGCTTTGACTTGTCTTTGAGTTGTACAGTAACTTGACTTGTCTTTGAGTTGTACAGTAATTTGACTTCTCTCATGTAAGTTGTACAATACTCTGATTTGTCTTTGAGTTGTATAGTAACTTGACTTGTCTTGTGTAAGTTGTACAATACTCTGAGTTGTCTGTGAGTTGTACGATGACTTGTGTCATGTAAGCGTCACAGTACTCTGACTTGTATGTTATATATATAGTACATTTAGTATTTGTTCACATGTAAGCTGTTCGGGTGTAAGAGTTAGTTATGTTTTGCTACAAGATTTAAAGCCACCAAACTGAGATACAGTTCACGTGAAAACTAGGTCAATATTTTTAAGTGCACGATTCTGTCATATAATTTTAAACTAATTGTTAATATCAGTTCACGGTAGCAAATAAAAACGTTTCTATCCAAACACAAATCTTGCGTTACATCTTATACTAAAATTTAACATCCAAAAACAACCTCGTACAATATGATGATAAAGTAGCAACAGCGCTCCGGAGCGCTATTGCAACTTTATAGTCACTTTGTCTAAGGCTGTTTTCAAATATAGCCTTATACAACGTGATTACAAATTTGCAAAAGCACTCCAAAAACAGCCTTATACAATATGATTATAAAGTAGCAATAGCACTCCAAAAACAGCCTTATACAACATGATTATAGATTTAAAAACACAACAACATATGTTTCGAAACAATATAATTTTGATAAATTATATTGCATATATCTATAGTAATGAGAGAAATTTACTAAAAATATATAGTAAAAAAAAGACAGAGATAATCTTACCTTAAAATGCCGAATTGGCTGTTAAAAAATCAACGAACAGAGGATCACTCGAGTATGAATTCGGGATATGTGTTCATTAAGTAATTTTTGGAAGCACGTTATGCTTCCTTCTGAGTTTACTGAATTCTGGTGATCCCCAACCTCCTCTTCCAGTGCGCGTGTCGTCGAGCACGGGACAACTTACTTGTTCCCGCCCATCTCTAGCGTTATGTCTGTCAATTACCAGCCTCCATCCTTACTACGTATTACAGTATTGGTGGAAAACGAGAGGATGCAAAGCACGAGGTAGAAGTTTAGCGATGAAACTATTTTTCAAGCGCAGTACGAGAGTAACAATTTTCTAGGAGAAACGCGAAACACAACTATGCTGTCAGGAGAAGCTTGAATCGTTAAGTCATGTTAAACATATGGGCTGATTAAGAAGAGGGCGTTTACCTTAACAAGATATTCTAAAGATGAATTTTTTTTTTCATTGTTATGAAGATTTTGATTGCTATACTCAGTCCCTTTAGAAACTATTAAAAAAACAATGATGAAAAAGTGTGTGGGAGAAAATTAGAACTTTTGTTTTTGTCTTTTAGTTCATCGTGTTGATTTATTTATTTCCCGAAAACAGTTTTTGTTTCAACAAAGAACTAAACTCATTTGAAATATTTTTATGGTACACGTTCATCTCGAGTGTGCCGTGATTATTATAATAATTATTGTTTTTTTTCCCCTCTTTACTTTTATTTTTATCACATATATTCTTTGTGTGTCAATAGATTCTCTTCCTTAAAGAATACGATTATATAATTTACAATGACTTATCAACAAAACAGAAATCATTGTTTTGTGCTGCTATTAATACCACTTCATAACGCATAACTAATGTTCAGTAACGTTGTCGGAAAGGCAAATTTAAAACTGCATAACATTGTGTGGGAGAACTACTAATTACTGTACTAGTATAGTTATAGTATCGGGGTAGTAGTGACCACTGTACTAATATAGTCATAGTGTGGGGTAGTAGTGACCACTGTACTAATATAATCATAGTGTTGGGTACTAGTAACCACTGTACTATTATAATTATAGTGTGGGAGAACTAGTGATCACTGTACTAGTATAGTAACAGCATGGGAGAACTAGTGGTCACCTTATTAGTATAATCATAGTATAGGGGTACTAGTAATCACTGTACTAGTATAGTCATAGTGTAGGGGTACCAGTGACCCCCTCTACTAGTAGAATTATAGTGTGGGAGTACTAGTACTCACTGTACTTGTATAGTCATAGTGTAGGGGTACCAGTGACCCCCTTTACTAGTAGAATTATAGTGTGGGAGTACTAGTACTCACTGTACTTGTATAGTCAATGTGTAGGGGTACCAGTGACCCCCTCTACTAGTAGAATTATAGTGTGGGAGTACTAGTAGTCACTGTACTTGTATAGTCATAGTGTAGAGGTACCAGTGACCCCCTCTACTAGTAGAATTATAGTGTGGGATACTAGTAATCACTGTACTAGTATAGTCATAGTGTAGGGTACCAGTGACCCCTTACTAGTAGTAATTATAGTGTGGG
>NW_013665911.1:269852-283782 GCF_000517525.1 Limulus polyphemus
ACCCCTTTACTAGTAGAATTATAGTGTGGGAGTACTAGTACTCACTGTACTTGTATAGTCAATGTAGTAGGGGTACCAAGTGACCCCTCTACTAGTAGAATTATAGTGTGGGAGTACTAGTAGTCACTGTACTTGTATAGTCATAGTGTAGAGGTACCAGTGACCCCCTCTACTAGTAGAATTATAGTGTGGGAGTACTAGTAATCACTGTACTAGTATAGTCATAGTGTAGGGGTACCAGTGACCCCCTCTACTAGTAGAATTATAGTGTGGGAGTACTAGTACTCACTGTACTTGTATAGTCAATGTGTAGGGGTACCAGTGACCACTGTACTAGTAGAATTATATTGTGGGAGTACTAGTAATCACTGTACTAGTATAGTCAATGTGCAGGGGTACCAGTGAACACTTTACTAATAGAATTTTATAGTGGGGGTGCCAGTGACCACTTTACTAGTAGAATTATAGTGTGGGAATACTAGTAATCACTGTTTTAGTATAGTCATAGTGTAGAGGTACCAATGCACATTGTACTAGTAGAATTATAGTGTGGGGAACTATTGATCACTGTACTAGTATCATCATAGTGTGGGGGTACTAGTGGTCACCATATTAGTATAATCATAGTATAGGGGTACTAGTGACCACTGTGCTAGTAGAATTATGGTGTGGGGAAACTATTGATCACTGTACTAGTATCATCATAGTGTGGGGGTATTAGTAATCACTGAATGCTGCTGCTTCTCTACCGAGAAGCACATCTCACCTAGGTTCTGGTTGACAGGTGTCTCTACTGTCGTCTCAACCAACTGACAACAAGCACTTACTCCACAACAATTAATTTACCTGTCTATTGAGTCATTCTTATTTCCACTACCTGATGGTCTGAAGGATAATTAAACTCCTGCCTGGTTATTCTAAAACTTAGGTACTTTAGAACTAGACATGTGTTTTGCGTATTTTATGGCAGGGACAGTTATCCTGCTAGAGAGTATTCGATTATGATCTCTTGCTGTTCATGAGCTAAAGATCCTTAGAAATGCCGTATAGTTTGATTAATCCAACCTCATCAAAGTACTCCTACTGATAGAAAGCACTCTTCACAGGCCTCCGAAATGATGGTATTTCACTTGTATCAAGACGCAAAATCATCACGAATCTATTGCAAAGATGATTTTCAGATATTTTTTCTAATCCTGAGAAATGAGCGTTTTTCTTCCGACAGCACTTCCAGCCATTAAGAGAAGATTTCAAATATTTTATTATCAACTAATCAATACATTTAAACGACATTATTCACAACAAGGAGTTATTTAACCAATCATTGTAACCATTACAAATATGAATAGTCTACACGTCCAGTAACTCAGAATCCTTACGTTTCCTTAAACCATGCAAGTCACGAAATTTTTGTATTTTCTATGTACTTTGCCGTCACTAACCCTAACTTTCTGATACGCTTCTGAGCTTTATTCTCAGTGAATTACCTTTCAGAGTACATAAGATTGGCCAGGAAATATGCTATGAAACTAGCAATTACAACAGTTTGTTTCAAAAGCTCTCAAGCACCAGTTGCAAGTACTAAATTATTTTTAATTGAGTTGTGCAGGGTAACACTGGTGGGATGATCATTCATTCAGCCTGAGTTAATTTAGGATAGCTTGTAATTTATTCTTCTTTTCATCTTTTTTAAACGTGTATGTGAACTTAATTTACACCTTACATTTTATCCATTTTTATCTTTCACTCTTGCATTCTTAGTACAAAATAGAAAGGATATTCATCTAAAAATGTTCGAAAATTAACGGAACTCAAAATAATGTTTCGTACGTTGTGTGAGAAACGATTGTAAGTTGTATCGTAAACTTTGAAATACGTGTTCAAAACTTATATCACGGAGTTTTATAGTCAATGTGATCAATCTACGTCAAAGTCGTTAAACAAAAATTTTAAAACGGAAAAAAAAAGAAAAAAAATCCGCCGGGACAGACCTGCCATCTAGAGGTGAAACGTCACATTAATCACATTCTTAATGGTTTTGTACAGCTTGAACTGTTCTCGACTGGTAGGCAGTCACAAGGAAGAAATATAGATAACTGCAGTTTGCTTTGTTTTTCTGGAATGTCTGGCGTTCACTAGGACATCTCATATCAAAGTGCATGTTCAAGAGCTCGTCATCTACCAATCTCTCAAGGTGATAAAATAGGCGTGTTTCAGTGTTCAAGAATGAGGCAAGAAGATGCTTTTAAGAAAAAAAACGTTGACTGGAAGAATAAATGTCTACTTATTCTAATTGTAGTGTTGTTGTTTGGTTATAAATAATAGCTTAGCTTGGCTAATTATATTATTGTACTGGTAATAACTTTTGTAAAGGAGTTGTAAGTTACTATGTTGACAAATTAAAAGAGAACATTTATTATTATCACTTAACACCACTTAGTGACTTTTAAAATATCAGGAAAATACCACAGGAGAGCTCATACATAATGATTGTCGAGCATATCGTCTTCATTGCAAGATACTCTCTAAACCGTAGGTTTTGTCCAGTAGAATCAGAAAATATAACACCACGTGACTTTTAAAATATCAGGAAAATACCACAGGAGAGCTCATACATAATGATTGTCGAGCATATCGTCTTCATTGCAAGATACTCTCTAAACCGTAGGTTTTGTCCAGTAGAATCAGAAAATATAAAATAGATTATATTCTCTAACCGGGAAATTACATTCTCTCTACGCATGTTCAACTATCGTTTTTCTTTTTACTTCCACTGAGCAAGACTTATTGATTAAGCAAATTCTTGCAATCAAGGTTCTACTCCTGGGCAGCCATGTGCAGGAGACAGTAAGGCTATAGTGAATGTAAAAATGGATGAAACAATAAAAAAAAAGTCTACAACTTAGTATAATATTACAGGAGCCATCCCTGCAAGATGAAACATTTACGTGCCATCTTTAGTCCTAGACTCAAATGAATAAATGTAGCACCAGGTATTAACCACTTTAGTCCTACTGTCTTTATAAAAGACAGATCATCCACATCGCCACCTTTAGACCTAAACTCAAATGAAAAAACTTAGCACTAGGTATTAACCACTTTAGTCCTACTGTTTTCATAAAAGACAGATCATTCACCTCGCCATCTTTAGGCCTATACTCAAAATAATATATATATATAACATAAGATATAAGTCACCTTTAATCCTACTGTATCTTTAACCAGCCAGATCATCCACATTGCCATCTTTAGACCTAAGCTCAAATAATAGATGTAACACAAAGTATAATTCACTTTAATTTTACTGTCTCTTTAACAGATAGATAATCTGTGACCCATCTTTAGAATTAAATTATAATTCATAAATCTAATATCAGGTAGTCGCTTCTGGTCCTACTTTATTTACCAGATAGATCATCACGTCGCCATATTTAGGCCTAAACTCAAATTAACAGATGTCAAATTAGTTAATCATTTTTATTCCTACTCTCTCCTTACCAGATAGAGAAATCAATTAGTTAACAAATCGTTTCATTGAAATACTCTAACAATTCAGAGTAATATATTTGCTGTAGTCATATAACTAAGTCGGATGATGGAACCGAATTTCTAAAATACTTTCCTTTCAAATAATTGTTCTAAACACTTTTGTGATTAACATAAACTTTAAATGTATCATTGGAAGTAATACGTTCCTCTTCTATGCAGTTTTGAGAAGAAAAAAAAATTGCGAAATTGCTTGCTTATTTTTTTATTGGTAACAGGTAAACAGTTAAATAGTTTTGGTAGTTATGATGTGTTTATTTTGAATGGTTAAAGAACACGTTAACTAACTGTTGTATAATTTTTCTTGCTAGATAAGATAGCAGAACCTGGTTAGTAATATGGTCGCTTTGTTCCACTATCTCTTTATTAAAGTGAAGTCCACTTTGTTGTTGTGACTAGTGTGGTTGTTCTTGACAGACGGCCCAACTTCATTAACATTAGTTAATAACCCACGAGCCTGTTTAGAGAAGTTCCCACCACGTGCAGAGCTACAAATAAACACACCTCTGGGGCTATTTTGACAAGATCAAATCATTAATAAATTTCACAAATAGCTCAAAACTTTCGGACTTCTGTCTCGTCCTTTATAATTGGAAGATGAGAGATTTATTTTCACGTGCCGTGTCGTCACGATCCTCGAGCTTTCTTTCTTATTTATTCGGATCAAAGCTCAGGCTGCACGTGCTCCTGCTTCTACTAAACACTTGGTCTTGCTAGCTCGTCGTACTGAGTCTAATAGGACAGTGCCCACACGTGCTAAGGATGGGGCAGTAGGCTACAACACGTGTCTCGAATTTTCGCCAGTAGACTCATCTCTTTCAACAACCTTTAAATGTACACAATGGTTGCTTTTCCGAGTCTTATAGGTAGAACGTATGTTGTTTACTAGGAATTGGCCCACAGAAACCCACGCTTCATACAATACTATTTCCATACGGCGTGAAAGTACGGTCCAGTGTGGATTTGATTCAGCTATTCTTCTATGAAGCCAGTAAAACTCTTTCTGCACAACTCTAGCGAAAAGAATGGTAGCGCTTCTTCTCAGGCAGTTCTACTATAGTTCTAGTTTGTCACGTGCGATCTGCGTCGAACACAAACGAATTCGGCTGAAAAAAATATTAACGAAATTAAATTTTGGTCTCATTTATTTGTTGTTGTTCCGTTACTCAAAATATTCCTTAGAAAAAAGAATTCGCGGAAATTTTTCATCTGAAGCATTCTACTCTTTCCCTTTATTGTGAAACTATATAACTATTTATATCCCAATCCTTATGGTCTGTGAGTGTAATGGATATCCAATAATTAACCTTGAATATAAGAAAAGTGATATATTTCTTAGATATGTATTTTGTATTTGTATTTATGGCAAACGTACTAATATTATCTATCACCGTACCTAATTTTGACCCCCCCCAGTGGCACAGCGGTATGTCTGCGGACTTACAACGCTAGAATCCGGGTTTCGATACCCGTGATGAGTAGAGCACAGATAGCTCATTGTGCAGCTTTGTGTTTCATTATAAACAAACAAACCTACTTCTGAACTACTGGCCAGAGAGAAATAGAAGGCAGCCGGACAAAAGCACCCTTTCACCTACCATTACACTAAAAGGATTAACTATCACTCTTATAACGCACCCACAGGTTAAAGTGTGGGAACATTTAGTGGTATTGCACAGTACTTTTGCGCACAAAACTAAAAAAATAGATATCTGCGCATAGACGTCCCTAATTTTGAACCGATAAACCGAGGGTAGTATTTTTGGGATCTTTTTTATCTGCGAGAATAGTGGGCTTGACAGTCACTTTTATAACGTAACTACAGCTACAAAAAACGGAAATATATTTTCTCAGCAACGAAATGCAAACCATGAATCTTTCGGATTCACAGTCCGAGAAAGCTAACCACTAGGCTACTCCCGGCACCATGTTTTGGAGTAGGAATCAATTTTATATTCTTCAATATAAATTGATTGAAATACAAACTTAAATACAAGTGTTCACAGCCTCGACGTTATTATATGATACAATTAGAAATCATTAATAATACTACAAATGTGAACTTTCAAATGTCCGTTATTAGATTTCATACTTAATTCACTGCTTAGTATTTTCTCTGATTACTTTCGGTATTATGTATTACAAAAATACTTGTGTGAAAAGGTATTAACTATTGGTCACTCAAATGTGGTTAACCGGTAAGCTTACGGACTTACAACGCTAAAATGCGCTGTTCAATTCCACGTGGTGGACAGAGCGCAAATAGCCTATCGTGTAGTTTTTCCGTTAAAACAAACAAACAAACAAAAAGAATCTTAGCCCACAAAATCTGCAAAAATTAACAAGTTTTAATATTTCTTTCAAAGTTGGTAATGTATCCAGAGATGCGTAAATTATAATTCCGTGTCACGTTACTAACGCTACACCAGTTAAAGTCTGCAAAGTTAAATACTATTTAGTATTAAGTAGTTGGGTCAGAAGATTCTCTATAATAATGTATAACGCTTAATAATGTATAACTGTAAAACGATGGAAGACACTTAGTAATGTATCACTGTAAAAATAGAAGACATTAAGTAATGTATCACAGGAAAATGACAGAAGACACTTAGTAATGTATAACTGGAAAATGATAGAAGACACTTAGTAATCTATTACTGTAAAAATAGAAGACATTAAGTAATGTATCACAGGAAAAACTAATTATTACACTTAGTAATAATTAACTGGAAAACGACAGAATACACTTAGTAACGTATAACTGGAAAACGATAGAAGACACTTAGTAACGTATAACAGGAAAATGATATAAGACACTTTGTAATGTTTGTTTGTTTTCGTTTGTTTGTAGTCAAGCACAAAGCTACATAATGGGCTATCTGTGCTCTGCCCACCACAGGTATCGAAACCCGGATTCTAGCGTTGTAAGTCCGCAGACATGCCGCTGTGCCACTGGGGGGGGGGGCACTTTGTAATGTATAAGTGGAAAATAAATTAAATGTTGGGTTTTTCTATAAAAACATACACAGAAGCTTTGAATTGGCCAAAAGAATACTTTTAGTAAAAGTTGTACTATTTCCTCTTCACAGAATTACCTGAAACAGAGCCATATACACTAACATAACTAGTAACATAAAATAAATGATATATATACATATATACAGGTAACATATAACTATAACATAAAATATGTGATATATATATAGATATACAGGTCACATATTATAACTATAACATAAAATAAGTGATATATATATATATATACATATATACAGGTAACATATCATAACTATATGTAAAATAAGTGATACATATATACATATACAGGTAGCATATCATAGCTATAACATAAAATAAGTGATATATATATACACATATACAGGTAACATATCATAACCATAATGTAAAATAAGTGATACATATATATATACAGGTAGCATAACATAACTATAATGTAAAATAAGTGATATATATATATATATACATATATACAGGTAACATAACATAACTATAACATAAAATAAGTGATATATATATATATATGTTGAAGGTCTAAAGGTAACTGCATTATTTATATTTTGCATTTATTCTATCTTGTGGTACAATAAACACGTAGAGAAAACAGCGCCTGATTTAACAAACTGAGTTTAAACACAATCTGACAGTTCAAACTTCCATCACGGCTGACTCCAGATGTGAGATCACTATTGTAGCCAACTTAAATCAGTATGTTTTCACTCCTAGTTCACCATGTATTGTCCAACATCTCCTGTTTACGAGGTGAATATTAGATAAAGTCACTAAAATGATGCACGTTGTTGTTAATTAAAGCTGAACATAAGTCAATGGAAATCAATTGCACATTGATGTGCAATGTGCAGTATTAGGACAGAATTATTAAACACAAACAAATACATGCTAGTGAAGGGGCTGTGCCAGAACATTGTCGTCAATATATATATTTTACTTCTAGAATTAGTGGTAAATAAAGTTTGTTAAGTACACTCGTTTGTTTTATATCTATATAACGAAATAGCCTAAACGCTGGCAAATGTCATTATTTGAACCTTAAGTTCCTTAGGCCTTCCCGGCTATGATGAGATCTTCTCAGGCTTCTACAGCCGTAGCGTATTATCTGTTATCGTTGGCAAAAAATAAGACCATACAATATATCCAGTGTTATGACTTTTAACGCCTAAGCATGACCTGTTTATCGTTAGTTTGTGTGATATTAACGTGGATATAAGGCTGATAATTATTTTAACAACTGGGAAACAATTTAACCCACTATTACAACAATTAAGATATGATCGATACTACACTTAACATTATTGTAATTTTGTTCTATCATTGGCGGGCTCTTCCACATTACCTGATGTAAATAATTCAAAGTCTAGTCCACGTAACGATAAAAAAAATATTTTATTTCTTCCTTTAACGTTTGTACAAGTTTAAATACTGTGGTAAGTTGTAAACCACGTTTATATCCACGCTAACTGTACTGCCCCCCAGTGGTACATTTCGCGGACTTACAACGCTAGAAACCGGGTTTCGATACCCGTGGTGGGCAGAGCACAGATAGCCCATTGTGTAGCTTTGTGCATAACTACAAACAAACGCTAACTGTACTATAAAAAAAACCACTTAATTATACAAAATAACTCAATATGCGCGATAGTTAATACACATCTAAATACTTCAATAAAAATACACGGATTGGTTCATTCTGTCTGCTAAAAATAGCTCTCCACTCTCTCCAAATTACGCATTTATAATCTACGACTCGCAGCTCCCGCTAGCTAACAGTTAAATGAAAACATTAAAATTATAGCTTACAATAGTATATTATCTTGATGTAATTGTACAGCGACCATATATAATAATGTGCCGTTGAAATTGAATATTTATATTATCCTGGTTTTGCAAAGGTTTATAGCCACCCAAGCTAAACAAACATTAAATCAAGGAAGTGAAACAATACATTTATTTCGGTGCTAAACACATTTAAGGTTAAGGCTACCTGCCGCCGTCCCTCATTTTGAATTATCGATCACGGGGAAGGAAACCTTCTGGCAGCACCACCGCCAACTATTAGCCTACTCTTTACAGACGAAAAGTGGAGTTGACCGTCACATTATAACGCCCCCACGGTTCAAAGGCGAGCATGTTCGGCATCTGAAGGTACTTGACATAAAGTATAAATGTATTATCGAGATTTCTTATGGAACGACTTATGTTAAAAAATCAACTAAAAAATTCCACTGGAACCGAAAAAAAGAGTAATTTTTATCAAACGATTTTAAAGACCGTTCAATTGTCGCATACCTCAAGCAGATAGAGAATGATACGGGTATTCATGTTAGTCCATACAAAGGCATATTGGTCAAGTCGCCTATGGATTTTTGTAGGATCGGACAGTTGAAACGGGCGCTGGGAAATCGTCGTCCTTGTACACTAAACAGATTATGGAAGCCATGCAGTTAGAAGTGGTGTGCTTTTGACATGACAGTCTTACGACGAAGCCCTTTGCAGTACAAATTACGCTGCAGGGCTGTTGTCAAGATGCACGGTTCTCAGAAAGAGCATGACCGGTTGCGGCGATATGGAGAGTAACGACGTGGTAAGACTCCAAAATTGTTTTAATACAACGCACTCAACCTGTGTATACGATGTTTTTATTCAATACGAAAGTTTTGAATGTTCTACCTAGTTTTTACTTTGCTACAGAGGTGAAAACTGAATGTATACTGTCTCGTTTTCAACCTTCCAGAAAAACTGGTAACACTTTAAATATCCCAGAGCTAGATGAGAGATGGAATAACCCAAACTGGTCGGACTCAAGAAGAATATGATATAGGTTCATCTATGCAGTTTCTTCTTCTTTGACTTAATTCAAGACAAATAGTAAGAGATCGTGTTTCCTGGAATTCCTCTGACTCTAGAGAAGTGGAATACAGTTTTTTTTTTTTTTTTTGAAATTCGCCTGATCCCAGAATAGACGGATTTATTTTTATTCCTTCGGTATAATTCAGGAACAGTAATACAGGGATGACATTCCTCAAAATTCGTCTGATCCCTGAGTAGTAGGGTTCTGAAACTAAGAATTGAATTATTTCGTATTAACACTTAATAGCACATCACTTTTTTTTTTACATGAAAGACCTACAAGTTTCTGTATGCCATTCATTTTAAAGTTAATTTTGTCACCTAATAACTCGCAGTAAGCAAGGTGTGGAATCAGGATTATTTTTTACAGTTGAAAATGTTTTATGACTGGGGGGGGGCATAAAAGAAGGAAGACAGAGGCTTGACCCCGTCCAGTCACCTCCTGTGCACGTTATTGAAATACATGGCATAGATATACTTCCAATGATATCTGTTGTTGTTTAAGCAAAGCCACATTAAGCTATATGCTGTATACACCACGAGGAATCGAACTCCGGATTTTAGCGTTGTAAATCCGTAGACTTACTGCTGTCCCACCGGGGATCCCAGAGATATTTGTAGAATAGCTTTGTTAGGGTAAAGATATTATGGGATATAGTTATTTACATTCTTGTTGCCCCCCAGTGGCACAGCGGTATGTCTGCGGACTTACAACGCTAGAATTCGGGTTTCGATACCCGTGGTGGGCAGAGCATAGATAGCCCTTGTGTAGCTTTGTGCATAATTAAAAAACAAACAAAAAATCTTGTTTGTTTGAGTGAATATTTTTTAGGTACCGATAAAGATATCTGCTAATGTTTAGAATCCTCCTCGCGGTGTTTTAACACACTAATGCATTTAACTTATTTTCTAAAGGGTTTTAGGAAGAATTAGTAGACATAGAAAGATTAAGAAGAGCACACCTTTTTGTGAAGCTAAAACGTTTAGTTCTTCACAAAACTAATAACTCTTTCACTGGATTGTTAATAACTCTTTCACTGGATTGTGCGCAACCAAGTAGTTAGGTTTCTGGGCTGAGGTTCATAAGGCCCAAAATTCGAGCCGCGATATGCCGTTCTAAACTACCCGCACATTCAAATGTGGTTGCGTACTAATTGTGGCAGTCAATAACACAATTTGGTTAAGAGTAACCGTGTAAACGACGGCTGTTAATAACTGGTTTTAATTTCTTTTGTCAGCTTTCCTTACAAGGTCTATTTGTGCGAAGTATTTTAAAGAGATTTCATGTAATGAAAATGAAGGAGGATTATTCCCCAACTTATATTTTTCATGTATAATGCCCTCTCGTGGAAAGTCAAAGAAATTCAATACAATTTTGTGTACTAAGTTTTTATGTGTATAGGTTTTTGCTCATTCATGAAATATTAATAATTGTATATATGGAAAATGTTATTACAAGCCATAAGAAGCCACCAAAACGTCATAAAAGGTAAAAACATTGATACGAGGTGGGGATACGAGGAAGTACATTATTCAATGAAAACAAATCAATTAAAACTATAACACGCAAATATAACGAGTGTTAAAATACAGCCTGACAATTATGAAACTTGAATACTTTTTACCAGACAAAAAACAATGTTTCCAAACTTATCTTTTCAAATATATGAGAAAATATTGAAATTCTAACATAAATAACAATTTATCAATAACCAGCTGGAGTACCCGTCGTCCCCTGGACGGAAGTTATGTAAATTCATGATTAATGGAAGGTTATCTTAGGACATGAAAAGCTGCTTCCCTTATACGTAATTGTAAAAAAAAAAACGCCCTTAAAAACAGCAAAACGCAAAATATGAAACCGCAATTTTGCATGTATTTCCGCATGAACCCAACAAAACTTCTTGCCAAATTTGTTGAAGTAATAGTAAAAAACGCAAAACTGCCCATAAAAACCGCAATACGCAAAACTGAAAATTTATGTGTATCTCCCCATTGGTGAAGATCCATCCATAGGAGGTGAGGCAGTGGTAAAACAAGCCCATAAAATCCACAAAATGCAAAACTGAATATTTGTATGTACCCCATCATGAACCTAATGATCCTCCATACCAATTTTGGTGAAGATCCAATCACACCCCGAGAAGTAGTTACATGGCCATACAACAAACAACAGACAGTTGTTAAAAAAGGCATTTAATAAAACGTTACGTAATAGTATATATTCTATAATTTAATGGACTACTCTTTCCTGTTTCTAAGAGTATTCTGTATCATTTTAGAAACAGGTAGGGCAGTTAATTAAACACTAAACTCTACTGTGTCTACACTGCCCATGAAACAACGTTGCGTGTAAATGAAGGACAAAACACTTCAATTGAAAAGTGAAATATTTGCATCTGTGATTTCTGTTTATAATGTAGTATATTCGACCACTTCTTTATAGTCTGAAGATCAGTGGAGAGCGCTATGGAAGTTTGAAAATGCTGCGAAGTTATCGGTTACTGTGTATCAGAAAAAATATATAAATTAGTATCAACCATAAATAATTCATCTCTCAAAATACACTTTCGTGGTTTTTGAACATTACACTTGCTTGAAAAATATTCTATTGCTTTGAGAAAACCAGTTTATTTGTCTTTAGTTTTAAGATAAAAGACGAGATCATTTTATGAAATTATCATTTAACACCCACTGAAAAAATTAGTATGATAAAACCTCACCAGTGGGCGCTATCGTATTAACCGAATATTCTTCTGACTTATATTGGGAAGTGTGTTGATTAATTTCATTTGTGATATAAGTTACTAATATTAAAATAGTGTCGTAATTTGTAGATAAAAACCAGGAATTTTATTCAGACTTTGCTCGTTTTAATGGTTACATATTTACACATTTTCTAATAATTAATTCAAGACGTTCTTGATTTTTTTTTTCTGTTCACGAAACGTGAGGTACACCAAAACTTCTATTTATTTATGAACTTTCCTGCACTCCTCTTTTTGATTAACAATCTAAATTTTAACAATATTGACTCTATTAGTTTTGTTATGTGTAAAATGTGCTTACTAAATATGATGCAATAATACCTTCAACGATACCCGAACGAGTAAGAAAATATAGTGGTCATTCATTACAGTTTCCGTTTTAGCGCCATCTGCTGGCACAAATTATACTAACACAAATGTGTGCTGTGCATTAGCTGCAACAGCATGAAATATTTCTGAGCTGAGTCGCCGATGAGCTTATCAACACGATGTTTTTGTCAACCAGATACATATATCCTTCTTCCAGCGTCATCTGGTGGCGAGATGATAAAGCTTTAATTATTTTGTTTTACATAATATTTATACATACATATATATATATACACGTGCATCATAACATTTGGGAGTTTTGATAAAGCAGGTGATACAGGCATTTACAACATGTTTCTACTTTTCTTATGGCGTTTATAACTAACTGATAAGCTGACTCCAAATCGTTTTAAGTTGCGAATGTTATCTATGAATCTCACAAAAATATATAATGGTATTATCAGACGTTTCGTAATCCTCATAAACATTATGAAAATTATATGAGCACTAAGTATATGTGTGAACATGTCTAACAGTATAAACAGTAATATAACTATGTTGCTAAAAAGTACCTGAAATAGAAACTTACATCAAACCACACTACTAACGGACGTTCCTTGAGTTCAAGTTTATTTCAAGATCAACTTAGAAAAACAGCTCTCTGATGGATGTGTAAAAAACTTAAACATTTATAATCACTTTCACATATTCACAATAACAAAAAAGTTGCATATTTTTTAATTGAAGAAACATGTATATAACTAAATTGTTTGTTTTGAATAAATAAGTTAGGTCAAAGAAACCACCTTTTCCTGAACATCTAGTCTCAAACCAAGAAGAGAACTAGCTAGGTTTCGAAAGTAATAAATCTTCATTCAATGAAGCACTGATCTAATTTGCCTGATACTTTAGAAAAACTGGAAAAGAGAAATCCTCTGATATCAGGAATAGACACAAATTTTGTAATCCAGAAAGCGTAACTTGAAAAGTGTAGCTTTAATATCTGAAACTTACTCCAAAGTTTAGCAAACAAATTAAACCATACACAAGATATGTTTAGCTAAAGTGTGAGAGAGAGTCTGTTAGTCAGTTAATGAGTGTCAATGTGCATGATTTTATCGCTTTACTGTTCGTCAATTAGATCAGTGGTGAATATATTTAGTTTCTGTTTCGGAAAGAAAAGTTACAAAAAATTAACAACCGCAATTTTCTATTACACATAGTTTATTAGTTAGCCCTATCGCTCGATATACGTTGACCACCTTGACCGCGGAACTTGAAAATGAAGAAATGAAACATTTTCGTTATCCATAAATGGACTGGGCTTTGCTTTGCATGGCTAGATGGTTAGGGCGCTCGACTCGCAATCTGCAGGTTCGAATCCACGTAAACACCAAACATGTCTCGCCCTTTTCAGCCGT
>NW_013665911.1:284046-286021 GCF_000517525.1 Limulus polyphemus
AACAATTACAACCCTTACAATATCGGTAGAATGAAATAAAATGACATATCTTTACCACGTTTGTTGACATATATTAAACACAAAATGATAATCTGATATCATTGCGTGTGTATATTTGGCTTTCATTCGTAAAATCAATAAGGTTAATTGAAACAATTATCAAGCTATTTCTTCACAAATACAGTACTGAAAGCTAGTACTCGTGACATTCTCTGTACTCAAATAAAATTTCGCCTAGTGTATAATAGATGGCGACGGTGTAGCGATAAAAGTTTGAATTTTCAAAGTAGTTATAACTCGGTAGTTTGGAATTCAAAAATCAAAATTTTAACTTATTGTATAAATATCACAAATAGAATATATAAAAGAACATATTTTTTCAATATATAAATCTCACTAAACTGTTGACTAATCTTTTTATGTTTTTATAAGTTATTCACATTTATATCTATATACGGTACGTCATACACAGAACTTTGATGCATACACAATATCATTTGACACAAAAGAAAGCCAAGTAAAAAAGCAACAAAAATAAATTTTAAAGTTATTTTTACATAGCGGTGGGTTCAGGTTTTTGCTGTGGTAAACCCGGAGTTCGATCCCCGCAGTGAACAGATAGCTCATTGTGTAGTTACAAAAGGCATTGTAGTACATAACAAACGGAATGTTTTTATTGTAATACAAGTATGTGTATTAGTGTGTTGCTTCAATGTAACTTCTTGCACGAAAGAACATTTCCATTAAGTTCTGTATTCAGGAGGAACTCCTTGGTAAGGCATGAAATGTTTTGTGATTGCACGTCATCTTAGTTAGCTAAACGTAAAATAAATGTTTCTGAACAGAATAATTAATATGAAATTACAGAGCATGCATGGTGTACAACATTAATACAAGAAAAACATGAATTAAAATGTTCCTAAATATGTAGTTTGTTATCGTGCGCCATGCCAGAAATTTGAAGTTATCATCCAAAGTCTCTTAGAAAAATATGGAGAATATGTCATCTTTACAGGAAATAACGTTGAAACTACATTGCGACATCTAGCAGAAATTGTGTCACGACAGCAGCCCCCCACCCCCCAGTGGCACAGCGGTATGTGTGCGGACTTTCAAATAAATAAATTATCTTAAGTCATAACTTAAAACTATGGATATAAATACATTCCGCTTAATAGGAGATTCGACAAGATAGGGTTTCACGGAACAGTGCTGAATGTATAGTGGCTAAGTTTAAGTCTAGGAATAAACATAAAAAATTTAATACACTAAGAAGACAGTCTTCATCAATGTAAAGATAAAAACACAGTGTTTGTGCATGTGGTTTACTTACGTCAGACCGTCGTTTCTACAAAGAAATAAGATCACGTCAGATTCAGTGGATATTTGGAGTAAAACTAACTAAGTAAGAGGTTTCTATCTGGAAAGAAATCTTTACATTTACCTATAGCGACTGCACTACTACTTGACTGGTCATTCTCATTTCACATTGGTGGAGCTGTGCACTATCTCTCAAGTATTAACAGTACAACAGGGGAAGATCGCATGTAGCAATGTTCTCCGCGGACGGTAACAGGTGTCCCCTAATTTTGAAGATAACAAAGAAACAAAAATACTTGTAACTTTCCTTAACCATGATAAAACTATATTCGTATGACGACGCTAAGTTAGGCGAACGCGATGTCCATGAACATTCCTTCCCTGGAAATTCTATCCTTTATTTTCACAATGTATCTACTGATTTTATTGAATATCTCAATTCATGGCTCTCGTTTAGAGAAAATCCCTGTGGTGTGGCTAGCTGAAATGTTTCTCAGTGCTAATTAACTGAACAACAAAATTGGGGTTGTTAGTTATACAAGACTGTTTCAGTTTAATGTGAGGGTTATGATTTAGACAATCTGCAATCTGTTGAGCCAAAACTCTTGGTGAGGCATTCTCCAGACCCATATCTTTCCACTGTCCGAAAATTGAG
>NW_013665911.1:286960-313179 GCF_000517525.1 Limulus polyphemus
TAGTTAGCACAAATCAGTTAAATGACGAAAAATTAGCTGTCTATTTACTTGTGACCACTCAATGTATAAAAGCCAGTGCGTTTTGGTAACACTACGTCCCAACAACAACTTTTATGTCATGTTGCTTGCCAACAAAAGTATAACCTAATATTGTTGTTAGTCTATGTACTGAACGTATAAAATTAAATGTATAGATAACAAAATTGGAAAAATATTTGTTGATTTCTTAATTTAGAGTCTCCGTTGATTAAAGAGGTTTGTTTTTTATTTAAAATTTTGGTGATATAACATGAAAATATCTTAATTCAGAAACGATTTAAGTTTAAAATTGAATCGATATTTTTACTTTCATAATAAATTTTATGCACTTGGCTCTAGGCTAGGTGATCTCCCACTATGTCTTTACTTTAGGCTTATTATACCAACACTTACTACACTCATAAGGTTTCACGGCACCCCCCCCCTTTCACTAAAATCGTAATGGGCAGACAATAATCGAACTATTCTATCTGGATAAATGCATTTAGGCTTTTATGACTCCTCCTATTTCGAGAAATCATGCGTGACGTGACACACGCAGGCTTTTACATAGGTTAGACTATTATTAACTATCTCAATTGATGGCTCTAGTTTAGAGAAAAACCCTGTGGTATTGTTAGCTGAAATGTTTATCGGTGCTAACAAACTCAACAACAACTTTTGAGGTTGTTAGATATACACGACTGCTTCAGTTTAATGCTAGTGTTATGATATAGATAGTATATATAGCGTGAGTGTCCTACTTAGTTATTTTTAGAAGCGATATTTTGTAGTAAGTTTGTTTACGTAACTTTAATAAACATAAATATAATAGCGACCTATACATCCAGAATGTAAATTTATTAATCAATATTTCGCTATGTCTCGTAATATACTCCAGTTTGCGTTAAACAAAGCAATAATAATAATATTTACGTCACTGTTTACGAATCATACATTGTGCAGTTCAATTGTTATGAATTAGCAACTGTTTAAAATAATTAGATTATTGTGTCATGTTGCTAAAACTTTTTAAGTTTCTCATTGGTTATATTGAATATTATTACATCAGAATATCCAGTACTGCGTGGAATGTTCTAGACTTCTGTCGGGGTAGAAATACGCGTCGAAAAATCATTATTTAGTTCTAGACTGTATAGCGGCGATTTTTAAAATGAAATTATCATAGACTGTATTATAATAACAGAGTAGAGAAGAACAATTCGTCTTGTAAATTGTGTTCTAAAGTAATTGAATCAGCTTACTGTAAATAATATGGCCTACAAAATCTGATAGAGATTTATAATGGAGGACACTAGTTCCAGTTGAGTTTCTAATATGTAATTCCCAACATAGCGAAGTTCAGGAAAGTAAGAGCTTTCCTCTAATTAGGTTAAGAAAACTATTCCAAAATGGCCACTTAAAAAATTATAATAAAACTGAGTTTAAGTTTTTAATATATTATGATACCTATGAAATATAGCTTACATGCAAAAAGTATTTCATTAATATCTTTAGCATCGTATGTACGCGAAAACAGCCAAGGAAGCATTAAACTCCAATAGGCCTAATAAATACAGTTGACGAGTTCTGGTATTAAACGGAGAGCCAATTGGGTGGTTGTCTTGAGAAACAAAATATAAAAACCTGGAATGTTATTTTTACACAAGTCTGCTTTGAAATCTGAAATGGACAAATTAAGATGAATGTGCAAAAATCTATTAATCTGTAGTCTAAAAGTTTTTATCTCAACTATAACTATGGTTTACTAACATATAATGTCATATTTAACGACAATATTCGTTTTCAGTTTCTAAGAAAAAATATTTACTGAAAATTAGTATTGGTTTCATTTTCAGTTGAAGACAGATAGCTGGTATCATACTAATAATTAAGTATTTTGCGTCACAGCTAAGTCAAGAACCTTTATTTGTGCCACTGTCATTTTTTTATTATAAAAATTAGTCTGTGATGTTTGCAGGATAAGTGGGTGAGGTCTACTTATGTTCATATTACCACCCAAGGGGCGAGGGTGCTAGAAAGGGAAACTGTGCAAACATATAAACCACGCCCTTTACTGGGTTATGTGCTTGATAATTTAAGAAATATACATCTGTAAAAAAATTGTAAAGCTCGTCATCTGAAGATAAAAGAAGCCTTGCTGTAAATACTTATGTAACGTTTGAGCGATTCTTAATTTTTTTCAATTCAGCGTATCTGTGCTTAACGTGAAAAACAACATATCATTGGTGAATTTCGCGTAAAGCTACTTGTGGACTGTTTGCGATAGCCGTCCCTAATTTAGAAGTGATAGAGTAGTGGAAAGGAAGCTAGTCAACACCACCCACCGCCAACTCTTTACCAACAAATACTTACATGGCTGCAAGGGCGAGCGTGTTCGGTGATGGGTGCCGACCCTTACTTTTGAACTGGTAGACAAGAAGGAAAGCAGCTAGTAATCAACACCCACTACCAATTCATTTCTGACCGAATAGTGGGGTTTGACTGTCACTCTTACAGTACATTCATAACCCCAGCATGTGGAGAATAATGATTTTAACATGTTCAAAAGTTGAATATTATATAAAATGTCAGATTGAAATGTTATTTTTATTATTTTAGTAGAACATATCATTATATATATATGTTGGATGTTTAAAATATGGCTTTGTATGGATAGATGTTGAAGGCCTCGGAGCTGGTACTCGTTATTGATGGATGTTAAACAATGTAAGGATGGGTTGGAGAGTTTGTTGAAATTCGCGCAAAGCTTCTCCAGGGCTATTCGCGGTAGCGAGCCTAATTTTGGAGTGATAACCCAGAGGAAAAGCAACTAATCAACACACACACACGCCGTCAATTCGTGGTCTATTCTCTGTCACCAAAAATGGAATTAACCATAACATTATAAAGCCATCACGACTGACAGGTCGAAGACGTTAGACGACGGGTTTCGATCCCACAACCAGCTGATGCTAGTCGATCGCCTTAATCACCACATCATATAGATTGTACTGAACATGAATAGATGTTAAGATTTTTCGAAGTTTGTATACTTGTCATTAATGTATGTCGGACGTTTCGAAAGTGAAAAGTGTCCAATTTTCATATCATCACCAATTTCTGATGAAAACAAGCTAAAAGCTATGGACTTATACGTATACGAGTACATTATTTCTACAGATTATTGTTTGATGGAAAGCCTAACGTTCCTTGTTTAACTGTTATTAATCAACCACGGAATGATGTGCCATATTATTTTAACCAATCATCTCCCGTGAGAATAATTCCATTACGATAGATACTTTTGAAATAGGAATGGCCTAAAAAGGAATTTTCTCAATTTAATTAGTATTTTGTTGTTGTTTTAGTATTAAACAATTAGATGTGTTTAGCAGTAATAAAAAAAAGCTCGTTGGTTTCCGCTTCAAAAGGGCAGCACCAAACTGTATCAATTTGTATTATACCCATAACATCCAAGTTTATGATGGATGGACGGGGGTTATTTGCGCTAGCCGTCCCCGATTTTGAAGTGACAGACTAGAGAGGAGGCAGCTAGCCATTACCACCACCAACTTTTTGACTACTCTAATCGAATAGTGGGATTGAACGACACATTATAACGCCTTCACGGCTGAAAGGGCGAGTATGTTCGGTAATGAGATTCGAACCCGTGACGCGCACATTGCGAGACAAACGCTCTAACTACAATTTCTACCGAACGGAAGCATTTGGTAATAGAAAAAATACTGCTCAATGAAGAATATTCTGATATAAAAGGTGTTCCAAAATTATATAGTAGAACAAAATTATAGATATACAGGGCATTCCAGAATTATCTTTCCTTTTTGAACGTAAATAGAAACATTACTAACAGATACAAATTCTTGCAGCCCAACTACAGAGATAGTAGAACAAAATTATAGATATACAGGGCATTCCAGAATTATCTTTCCTTTTTGAACGTAAATAGAAACATTACTAACAGATACAAATTCTTGCAGCCCAACTACAGAGGCTGCTTCACCAGTTATTCTTAATAGCAACCATTCTAAGTCCATCATTATTCAAAGTCTGAAAATCAAAAAGAGGGAGTATCCCCCACGTTGTCTCCAATTATAACTATAACAAATAATGTTTGGGAAGTCTTAAGTAATCCCTAGGTTTACTCCAAGTCTTAAAAAAGTGAGTCTCCAGCGGTAGCTAATATATTTGATGTTTGGAAAATTACGTGTTAGTACTGTGCAAATATCACTGGAAACGTTGCTCGTTTACACTAACATTAAACAACAGAACATGTTGAAATATTCTTACGCTTAATTTCCTGATCATGTGGTGTGTGAACTTGGCCAGAAGAGTTTGTGTTAAAATACGAGGAATATCGTCACCAGTATTGCGTGTGAATATTATTAACTTTCTACTACTATTCAAGTTAGCCCTTTTACAGAGTTAAAACAATTCTTCAACATATTTTTATTACTATAAATTTCCAGAATATATATATATATATATATTTAACTATGGAACAGGAATTTAATCAAAGCATAAGTGAGAACTGATGTACAATTTCAAATAAGTATACTTGTTCCATTTACAAACTTAGGACAAATAAATGAAAATAAAAACATCATAAATCTTCTCCGTGATTAATTAATATTTCAGCGATTCATTCCATGACAAGGAAATGAAGATTAAATATTTCAACGATGTTTTTAATCAATAATTATTTAAGTACTTAAATATTACATTTATATTTTACAAATTACTTAGAATCAGAACACTTTAATTTTGTAGGATTGTATAATTTCTTGCAACTTATAAAATAAAATAACTAACAGTAGAATTAATTTCAACATCAATCAAGAAAAAATGAAACGTATGGTTTTGTACTTAGTTTATACATTTGCTTATTTAATCGAGAGATTAAAACATAAGAAACCTATTACACATGGACATGTCAAATACATATGCTTCACATATTAAAAATACGTTATAGTAAACTTGCTCTGGTAAACCCATGAATTCCTAAACTGATACATCTATATTTTAAATAAAGCTCGCTTTCAGATAAATTACACGATTTCAGTCTAAAATAGTGTGGCTGTAAATAAAGCGTAAGTTGTCAATATTAAGAAAACATAAAAATCATTATATTGAAAGATGTGGTTCACAATTAATTCCCATTTCTTAGACAATACACACTGGCTGGCTAGTTTATTAAGAAGTATTAATTAACCCTTTCAGACTTGAGTCTCACCAGAGCTGCAGATGCAGGTTGATCACATGGTGTGTCAGGTGATCCCTGCAGCACTATAAATGACTGGAATAAGCACGTTTACAGTCACATTCTAACAGATACGGTGAGGAAAGGCACGGATATTGCAGCATTCAAAACTGGCATGATAGTGGGTGCACGTTTAACAGTTGCCAAAACAGTTTCATTGGTAAGGTGCTAAAAGACATTCAGTTTATCAATAATGGAAAAAAGTGAATGAAATGTCTACTGTGAGTTGGAATTGTGGTTGAAAACATATAGTAACAGTAAGGCAGCTCGATTGGATGGTAAAGTTTAACCGTCATCAAACAATACACTAATTGACATTCAGTGCAAGGCAATCCCCACCCATGTCTAGCCATAACTTGCAAATAACGTTGCAACAAGTGGGCTATGGCAGTAGAAGATCATTGCCTAAACTACTAGGCTCAGTTGCAAATAAAAAAAATGCCCAAAGTGGTGTAAAAAAACACTGAAATTAGACTAATAAGGACTGCCGAGAGGAGATATGGTCCAATGAATCATAGTTTACCTTTTTTGCACAGATGGGAGAGGACAGATTTGGAAAATGTCCAAATAATAACTCATCCCTCTTGTGTGGTCCCATTTGTCCAGGTCTCTGATGGTAGAATCATGGCTTCGGGCATGTCTTCCCAGCATACTCTGGGCCCTTTGGTCCTTCTAGAAGGAAAAATGAATGCCACAAACTAACCCAGCATAATTTCTGATCAACTGCATCCAGCAATACTTCATATGTACCCTGATGGGGACAGCTGTTTCCAAAATGACATTCTTAAATTATGCATAGATTTCAGTCACCACCCATGTGGGATGAGCTTGGAAGACACATTTGTCATAACAATCATCTACTGCTTTGAGCCATGAACTGCACAGAATATTAACCCTATGTGCAGGAGTGGGTGTCAAACTACACATGCCATGGTATTTTACAGAGTATATTTCAACTTGGTATTATGTATACAGTATTCATTTTAACCTGCATTGCTGATTTAGCGACAATTTGTGGTAAAAGAGAGTAAAAACCAGATACAATACACAAGGATACGGAAAAACTGTAGATATGAATTTCAGAGGTTCTACAGGTTATGCAAATAGAATATTTAAACTGTAAGATTGACAAAAGTTAACATTTTCACCTGAAAATGTATTTGCAGTAGAGATTCACACAGTTTAGCTGTCTTCCTCAACTCTTCCGTACGTTCTGTCAAAGAGACTTGCATGCCACTAGCTTTATGAAAACTCTCACCTAATTTCACGTAAATTTTCGCGACTGCATAATGATGTCATCATGCAGCAAAAGCCCTCCACCAGTACGAAGGTAACAAACCTCCATGCACACTAACTCCCCCTATGCAGTCGCGCTTGTGAATCTCCATTCTTCGAATGGGCAAATAAGAAAATGTGCACTAGAAGTGGAGAGGATGTGTGCACGGGTATCTATCAGAAATACATTTTTAGGAAAGGAAAAATGTTAACTTTCAACAGGAATACTCACCTCCATATATAGTTTAGCTAGAATCCCATGTTGAGATAGTAGAAGGACTGATGCAAAAATTCCAAGATAAATCCCCTTCAGAAAGTGCCCAAAGGAAGCCCATTGGGTGTAACACCCAATGACAGGGGCTCCACAGGAGCACATCCGTGGAAGACCACATCTCTTCTTATCAAGCGTATACCCTTTGCCTGCATAGGAAAGAAAGGCAAATAAACCAAATTTGTATCACTTGGGTGGACAGAATCAGTTGTTGGATGTCCAAGTACTTGCACACAAGATGTCAGACAACTAACATATGTAGCGAGGTTGGGGATCATTCAGACCATAATTTGTGTGCTCACCTCCTCTACCATCAGTCTCCATTGGTCAAAACCAGCTGTGAAAGAAGGGCACTTGTGATATGTATCCGTACTCACCTCCTCTACCATCATTCTCTATGAGCACCACGCCAGCTGTGGGAAGAGGGTATTATTTGCCAACTGCAGGAGCATGGCATGTTTGTGATGTAGTAGGGACTGGTACTGGTGTTCACCTTGACTCTACTGAATATGCATTGGTTTCAGGAGGAGGACTTGTGAGATATTGACATTGAATAGATTGGTATCAGTCCATACATAGTTTGTAATGTATCATGGGTATAGATGTTGGGTGACCATCAATACACTCTCAATGTTACCACAGCCCCACTTCTCACAGTAATTGAACCTCTTGTTTTAACCCCAGTGGTAGGTCCCAAGCAGTAAAAGTTCTCCATGGTAAACTGCAGACATTTACTGGAGGATATCTTTCTCTGTATCATTTCTAGACAATCTTCTCCGAGAATTGAGTGAAGGAGTCACTGATTCTTGCAGTCATAAAAACAGTTCCTAGATGGAAAGAGAATGCTCTGAAGTTTGCTCAGATGAAAGTTGATAATCTGCCATCTGTATATTTTCTGTGAGAAGAGCTTTAACTCTGGGAAATAACCTTGGCAGATCTAACCAAACTACCAGGTAGTTAATCCAAATCTCTAAAGGAAATCAATCAGAAGGCATACCTTAATGTGACTACATGTTTTTTATTTCTCACAACTATACCTGTGACATTCTCAATGCTATATGTTCCAACTGCAGATGCTTAATAATTACATGAGAACAACCATTACTTAGTACAGAATGAATTGACTCGCTTTACTTCACAGTAGCTTTTAATTCATAGTTGGATGGTTGCGGGTTCAATGCTAGCCTTTGTCATTCAGCCATGTCCTTGAGTAAGAAACTTTACTTCACTTGTTCCAGTTTACACAGATGTATGATGGGTACCATGTTAGATAACGGTTAACCTGCAATGGAATGTGTCAACATTCTCATCTGCTTGTGCTGCTCGAAACCTGAGTTAGAAAGCACCAGCCTTATTTACATACCTTAGAAAAGCATGGAAAGGGCTTAACTTTCTTTTAAATTTCACTATGAAATAGGTATCACCATGGGTAAGATTGTTGACATATTTGCTAGGTTTCATTTCAAGTGCATGGCACTCACGGATATCATAAATGTGGAGTTACATCTGCCACGAGTGTATATTTGTACCTGAAGTATTATTTCAAGTAGAAATAATTTAAAAAAATGGTTTAATAGATTACTTATTAGTGTTTTTCTATTAATTATATATCTAGTTTTTAATTATCAGTAATAAGACAAGGCGCTTTGCAACTGATCCCTAAAATTAACAAACTTTTGACCACAAATGTTAGAAAGAAGTCAACTTCAGAGTCTGAATCGGCACCTGAAACCATACCTAAGAGTTTCTCAGCTTTGAATAATTTCTGTTGATAGTTATGCAAAAGAGAGGGTACTAAAAGTCACAACATACTGAACAGTAACCATTTTGAAAAACGTTAACATTGACTATATATATAAGAGAAAGATACAACCAGTCAGAACATACTGAGCAGTAACCATTTAGAGAAACGTTAACATTGATTATATACAAGAGAAAGGTACAACCAGTCAAAACATACTGAACAGGAATCATTTAGAGAAACATTAACACTGAATATATACAAGAGAAAGATACAACCAGTCAAAACATACTGAACAGGAATCATTTAGAGAAACACTAACTATTTACAAGAGAAAGGTACAACCAGTCAAAACATACTGAACAGGAATCATTTAGAGAAACACTAACTATTTACAAGAGAAAGGTACAACCAGTCAAAACATACTGAACAGGAATCATTTAGAGAAACACTAACTATTTACAAGAAAAAGATATGTTTGTTTTGTTTTCAATTTCGAGCAAAGTTACACGAGGGCTATCTGCACCAGCCGTCCATAATTTAGCAGTGAAAGACAAGAGGGAAGGCAGCTAGTCATTACCACCCACTGCCAGCTCTTCAGCTAATCTTTTACCAATGAATAGTGGGAATAATCGTCACAATATAATGCCCCCATGGTTGAAAGGCCAGCATGTTTGGTGGGATGGGGATCCGAACACATGTCCCTCAGATAGCGAGTCAAGCACCCTAACCAACTGGACATGCCAAGTATCAAGAGAAAGATACAACCAATCAAAGCATACTGAACAACACTCATGTAGAAAACATTATCACACTCCATTCACAAGAGAGTGCAACCAGTCACAAGTAACCAGCAGTAATTTACTAAAACATTAATCAGCACAAGACCACATTTAGTAAAACATTAATACAATACCACATTTACTAAACATTAACACAATACCATATTTACTAAAAAATTAACACAAGACCACATTTATTGAAAAATTAACACAACACTACATTTAGTAAACATTAACACAAGAACACATTTAGTGAAACATTAACACAAGATCACATTAAGTAAAATATTAAATTTAAAAGGTGTAGAGAGTATTGTTAGTCATAATTTTAACAAATGGGTTATAAATAAGTAAATAAATCTTTGGCTAAAACTCATAAGTATGTATATCTCACTAAAAATACACAAAAAATATTAAAGATCTAGAAAATGTTTATTTTTCTCATTCTGTGAAGTATTAGTAATATCCACAGTTTAAAAACAATCAATAAGATCTACAAAAATGTCCATTTTGTGACTAATGACAGTTGCTACCATTGCTTGAGTTGCTTTCATGGTATCATTTTAAACTTTATTAATTGGTATTTATGCAAAAACTATTTACGAGATCACATTCAAATTTTGTGGCATTCACTGATTTTGGATAAACGCAATCAATTTTTGACCCCCATGAACTAGTTAATCAGGGTTTTTTATTGAAAAATGTGTATGGATTTACAAAAATGTTGCTTGCATTGAAATTACTATAAAATATAAAAAAATACAAAAACCTTTGTAATCCTATACATCAGGGCTGGTTTATCAAAACCCTCTACAATCTTATATATGGTTGTTGCTTGCATTTTAATAATAAATATACAATTCCATTATCAGATATTATCTGATTCAGGTAAACACTAATTAATTAATAACTAATATCCTAAGAAAATGTTCATGATATTGAAAGTTTATTTACATAATTTGTTTTATTTGTTACAAAAAGAAATTACACATAATTTTAAACCTCTTCAGTGATCATCATAAACCTTTAAACATAGTGGTCAGAGAAATACCAATAATAAAATGTTTTTTATCTTGCTCGTAGAGTAAAGCTGTTGATAAAACAATCTCTTTGGTCTGGAAAAGAAATTTACAGAAATTGCTATGTTATGAGGACCATAAGAATCAAAGACTGTTCAACATTTAGATTATACATTAAGTTTTGATACACACACACACAGAGGGCTTAGCCATTTGAAATAACTGTACTACACTCTGAAACATTTTTTCAGAAACAAGCTTAATGTATAAAGTAATGCCATAAAATACTTCCAATAGAACAGATACTCACTGAAACACTATTTAAAGATTTAATATATTTCATTTTCTAGAAAGCATGTTCAGCTTTAGTTAAACAAGGATAAAATTCAATAGATGTTTAAAAATTAAAAAACTTAATATTCAGTTTTCCTATAAAAATATGATAGTTTATATTTTCTTTATCACCTAAATCTGTGAAATATTACTGAGGTTATAGAAAAGATGCTTGTAATGTAAGACTTTGACAGCCTCTTGATCACAACTTACAGCTGTGGGTTTCCTCCTGCTCCAATCATAATGAGAGTGGCTACAATACAGAAAGTACACATTAAATAACATTACATTTTAAAAAATGTGATAAGCACCCATGTAACCTTATTCCACTTAAAATTCTCATACAATTTGAACAAGACAGTAAAAAAACACCAAAGAAGTGGCTGGCAAACTTATCTATACATCAGCTGTGCTACAAAGAACTCATTCTGAAAATGAGTAAAAGAGGCTTGGTTATGTGTTTCAGTTCATTTCATAAAAGTACAATTATATATACTAGCAGAAACTCCACCTATAGGGCAGCTGTTTGTGCTAGTAATAATTACTAATCGCAGCATTCATACCTCATTGAAAAAATTGAGAAAAGTGAACATTTTTTAAAGAACTCTAATTTTTCAGTACTATACTCATGTATAGTCCTACTAAAAGTTGTGTTCTTGTTATGAGGAGAGTACTTTTATTTAAAATTGTTCTGTGATAAAGAAATGTTTGTTGCACATACCCTAGTTATTTTTCTAATTGTCTAAATCTTGAATACCAAAATGTGAATTTGTTTTGATTGATTTGTTTGTGCTGTCATTCAATAGATGGCGCCACATTGTATTAATTATTTCGGACCCATACATAGATACATGCAAGTAAGATTCATCAAACATTTAATTCAAAGTTGCTCTCTTAATGTCTACTGGGGCTTAGAAAAAAACGAAAACTTTGAATTGATATTATTATTCAGCAACAGCAAAGCACTTCTGAAAATAGCTAAACCACAACTAGTTATACAATGTTGAATTTAATTACAATTAATTTAAATAATTTAAACTCTCATAAGAAATTATGATTTTTTTTAAACTTATGTATAATTAGCATAGATAATTAAAAAATTTTAGAGTCTGAAAAAAATATATTTTTCATGACTACTTGAAAAGCAGCCTTCATGACAAGGTATACAGTTCCTTAGTTAATGACAGAATTGGATAACACAAAGAACCTGTCTGACTATATCAATCTTACCTCACAATTTAATTAAACTTAGAAAAACCAGTAGTCATGAGATACAGCCCCTTAAAGACAGAAAATTTTGTAATTTAGGCATTATGAATTTATAATTCCACACGCCACCTTCAGGCCAGTTAAAGGTATAACATTTTGTGACACACTCAAAAAGTTTATTTGATAGAAAAATAGAATGGCATGGAACACCTGTCCACATGTGCTTTTATGTTAAAACTATAGTTTACTTTCTTCATTAGAGAAACAACCATTATCAGATATTTCCTTTCCATTCATTGTAACCAACACTTCTACAGTAATAATGTAGTTAAAATTTCCTTTCTACTTATGTAACTTTCAACATGGTTAATCTCTTACATGGGTAATTCCTGGAAAACTGTTTTTTCTTCTTCTCTGGTTTCTATAGTTTTCATTAATAAGTTGATCAGTATTTGTTTCTCATCAACAAAGTATACTGTTGTCCAGAGCCATCTTCAAGACTGTATGTGATTAGGATGCTTGTGAAGAAGTCTTCTTAGACAGAACTTCAAACTACAACTTCACACTCAGTTTCTTTCAGTTTTGGTCCATTTGGAAGACAAGCATTAAAATTCCTACATATCTAGAAAATAATAAATGGTTTATTAGCTATGACTATTTGAAACTGTTAAGTGTTTAATATCAATCTATATCTGTAAATATTAAATTATCTTATCTTACAAATGCACTAGTTATCAAATCCTATTCACTTACCAACTAATCAAGTAACAAATTTTATTTTTATAAAAAAGGAAATAAAAGAGATCACAATTTACCAAGTCATCTCTTATTGAAAACCTACAGTTTAGTTTACTGATAAAACTACATTTCCCCCAAATCAAGATCTCACAGTTTTCCCATACTACAGTAATATGTGACAAGATTGTAAACCATAAAAAACCTATTGTATATACAATACTCTAGTCTACATGTTATTCTTTTTAGCTTAATTAAATTGCTCAACATTGGTTCTATTATGCACTAAAGAATCCACCACTGAGAGAAATTTAATTATACAATATTACAAGCATGTAATTACTGAAGGAATGGTGTAATAACTTGTGACTTGAGTTGGAAAAGCCTTCCTGTAAGTAAGCTTATGAAAGAAAATTAATTACTCTAGAATGTTTTGCTTTCCTTGTTTAATGAGATTAATTCTTGAAACCAAAACTATGCATAAAAAAAAAGGTAGAAAATGATGTAATTAAGACCATACACACAAACATTGCACTGTCAACACCTTTAAGTTAAAGTTTAAAATAAGTTGTGTAGCCTTGTTAGGTTACAGGCAACATTGCACTGTCAACACCTTTAAGTTAAAGTTTAAAATAAGTTGTGTAGCCTTGTTAGGTTACATACATAAATATCTCCACAATAATGCAAGAAATGAAAAGGTGTTGTGACCAGATATACAGAAATCTCGAGTCAGAAAATGGCTTTTATAAAAATTTGATTTTTTTTATATGAATATGATTGTATATGAAGTGACCTGTTTATCCATCTGAAAAAAAGTTTTGAACATTAGTCAGTGAATTCTAAACAAACTTTTTTTTGAATAGGCAAGAGTAGTGGCATGATAGTATATGTGTGTATTTATCCTTTTACTATTGGAAATAAACAATCTTACAACACAAAACTTTTTTATTTTTCTTTACTCAGGCACTTAACATTTCACTTTAAAGCTTCTTCAGGTTTAATCAAAATTCATTATTTAAACCATCTGTAGCTTGTTCTGTAAGTTACAGTTTGTGTTTTAGTGGAACTCCCCTAAAGAAGCTGTAAAGCAAAATGTTGAATACCCAAGTAAAGAAAAATAATAAATTTGGTGTTATAAGTGTTTATTTCTTGTACTAAGATGTCTTCTATACACCAATACACTACATAATATATGTATCCTTACCAGATAATAGAAACCAACAAATGAACAAAGAAAGATCTAACTAAGACCTTGTGTCTAATGCATTACCTAAAACCAATATACAAGAACAAAGTCATGTGTAACTAGGCCTTAAAGTAATTTAATATGAAAACTAGAACCATGAATCATCTTCCACGTCAAACTAAATGTCATAATGACTGTTTGAAGTGATGCTTCTGCTGGAGTTAAATCACTGTAAGAGTAAAACTGTATTTTAATATATTTGTTACAGCAATAAAAGTGTTTCTAAAACTTTTAACTTTTCAATTGGTTTAATAAGATTTAGTTGAGGCCATTTTGAATGATGATCTTTGTTTAGAACAAAAAAATTAATTACAATCTCATGTTTATAAAAACGTCTTAATGGCAAATTTTAAAATTAAAAATTTGTCAATTGTGCACGATATCACTTACACAATAAACAACATTCTGTTGACATGTTCTTTTTACAGCAAATAAATGTTGTGCATCTATATGTGAACACACTATAGAATGCAAATAACAAATAATCAAACCAGCTTCAGCTACAAGATGTTTGTTTTTATTTACAATAATGTTCAAACTTCAATATGAACATTTTCCAAATTGTTTTTAAAGCAGTTTAAGTTTTCTTTCTTTGCACATCTATGGATTCTATATTCATAATCTTGAGTTTCACTAAAAATGTAATATTCACTATAAAGAAAGTATTTTCTGTATCTTAAAACAAGTCAAGATTGTGCAACAGTTCAACATACTAATACCCTCCCATTAAAAAGTATAAAGTGTTTATGTTCTAGTAAAATAAACTAGACGGACACTGTTTTAAGAAGATCAAACCTGTTTACTTGTATGTTAGCAGTGACTTGTAAAAAAGCAGAACGAAGTTGACAATAACAAGGTGGATGGTAAATATAGCTGGAGTTCACAAGTTGAGAATGAAAGCTGAAGATAATTGGATGCTCTAATGTAGAAATAATTAATAAAATAACTTGCTTTTGTCATTTAATGTTGGATAGAATTCACAGTAATGCAGAAACAACTATTCCCAAACCAAATTAATGTGGAAGCAATGAATGTGTTTAGCAAATCAGACATGGGATATCTAGTCTTTGTCATTATGCAGAATAATATGCTCATAGCATATGAGCAAAAGCATTTAAGTGACAGCAAAGGACTCAAGAACCATGTCCTGAAGAAAGAACAATAGAATCACATGAAATAAAACACAGGCAAAAAATGTTTGAAGAAAAAAAAAGTATTACTGATGAGTGGACAAATTTACTAGTAAAACCACAAAAGACTGGTTTGTCTGGGATGAATTTGATAAAGAAACTGACAAAATATTACTTTTTAGAGCAATCAAAAGTTCAATAATCAAACACTAAGAAAGACTTCGTGACACATTAACACCGACAGAGAAAATTTAATACACAAAGAAAAAAGATAAAAAAAAAGTTTATTAAGGTTAGGGCTGTACCATCATTAGTTCTAGCTGTGCATTCATACAGGGTGCCAACTGGCTGATTGACTAACAAGGTGAACTAATGGTTGCTAGCCTGCATCAGGGCAACCCTTGCCGATGGGACAAACAGTTTCATATTGCCTGTTGAATATGTGCCTGCAAACAGTTGGCTGCCCGAAAATCATGCGTGCATAGCCTCAGCTTGTTTACTAAGAATTCAGTGGTTGGTTATATTCAAAACTCAAACTGTTCTGAATGATAAACCAAATGTATGCATGATATTATTTTTCAAAAGTATACTTTGTAATGATTATAATAGTTTATATAATGTATTGTAAATATTTATAACAATAAAATTATTTTGGGGGGTTATGAGTTTATATGTCACACAGAGCATCATCAAACATTGGTATGGTCCTGATTAAGGTGCACAAATATTTTTGTTTGTTAAACACAAAGCTAACCAAAGGTACTGAAACACAGTTTTCAGAACTATGAGCTTCAGACTTACCACTGAGGGACAGTACACAAAGAATAAGACATAATGTAACCTTATTTTGTCACATCCTATAAAAAATATATAAAATTTAAACAAAAACAATTTAATATAACTTTTAATACATTGCACATTTGTCATTTAGTAGAATGAAAATGTAACTTAGTTTTTTTCCATTTCACAGACCCGGTATCCATCAATTAATATAACAGTACAATTACTGTATCATATTACCAAATCACAACCAGTCCTAAGATGCCAATGTCAGTAAGTTGAAAGTGGTCAGAAAGCAGTTATTCCAGGTTTGAGGTTAACATCTGTAGTCCAGTCCTTAATGAAAGAAAATACATAATATGTTAGCACAAAAATTTTATCTCGGGTCATTCTGGTTTGCTCTTGTGAAAAATAGTCACATATTCATTAATATCAGATACTTTTTGTTTTTAATGTTGAACACCATGCACCTTACATTTTTCAACTGGTTCTTACTCCTATTACAACTGTAAGTTATGCTCTTTGAAAACCATAAAAGTAATGATTAAGTAACCTCGTCGAGTTATCTATCTATATTTATAAATATATGTACACACACACACACACAAAGCACAGTTGTATGTCTTGTCCGGTGTCCTGACATCACAAATTATCTTGAGGAACTGGCTGAACCAGTTTGGATGAAATTTGGTAAATGAACTTAGGTGGACCTCCCAAAGACTGAGTTTTTGATAAACAAATTGACAAGTCATTTGAGTTTGTCAACCAACTTTTACAATGTAAGGCCAATGCCAAGTGAAAGTGGTGTTTACTCCCAACATAACATGGATATCTATGCCGACTGCCTGTATTCAGTAGATCGTGATGGTGGCTGGTAAACATGCATGCAGTCTCACCATCCCCATGAAGCCAATGAAATAAATTCTACTCTAAGCATAGATTATTTGCTAGAGGGGATAAATATAGTTATAAAATATTGACAATATATTTCGGCCTATACAAATTGATCTTAAAACTGGTTATCTGCTATGTAGGCAAATATCTGGAAGTACCTAGCAGAAAAAAAAACTTTTAAATTAATAAACAAATGTTTACTGCAACCTGTATGAATAATTACTTACTTTATTACACCACCTGATCAAACCTGGCAAAACAGAAATAAATAAACTACGTTGATCTCCCTGTATAAAACTTTGAGTGGTTTTCGGGATGACACCCTATGAATTCCTTTTATAGAAAAAACTATAATTTGCTTAAAATACTATCTATATATATATATATTACTATATTCAGAAGCTTCCACTATGTAAGAGATTAGTAAAATCCCAATATTATTACAAAATAAAAAATTAATTAATAACTGAATAAAACTGTCTGAAAACTCTAGCCTAGCAGTTAATGGTTAATACACAACCAGGACTCAGGACATACACACTTCATAATTATACAAAATCCTCAAAGAATTAATTTATCTACATGACATTAATCTATTACTTTAGGATTATTTGGCTTTAATGCACAATTAAGGTACATGATTTATACATATCTAAACTGAGCAATGAACAAACTAGGCTGCCAAGGGCTCAAAGAAAATATTTTTAAAATCTATGTTTTAAAAAAACCTCATATTCTTTTTAACCTCCTTGGATTCTTTTTTTGCTTCTGTGCAAGAATATGACAAAATATTTTTAGCTTACTAAGAATGGTAACAATGAAGCATCATCTATTCCACCTTTACCATTCATATTAACTTTTACAAACAATCAGAACTAAGAGCCCAAAGTTTGACCAGGTTATATATATATATAATAAATATCATTTGATCTTTCAAGTGATTTTTACCTATGCATAACTATTACAGATAATTGGTCATTAACACAAGTTTTTGTTTTGGCCACATAACAAGGATCAATGAAGTCAGAATGGAACAGTTATGACTGTCACTTTTTAAAACTAGAATTTCACTCATCTTACTATGATCAAGGTAAAATTCGTGACAATTCTAATTTTGCTTTGTGTAAGGAATATTAATTATGTTTGATCAGAAACCAAAATCCATCTGTATCTACCCAGCAACCTAGATTCTGTAACCAATAATGCAATTTCATTTTCACACCTCTCCAAAGTTAATTTAACAACTCTTATAAACCATATTCTACGACTCTAGAAAAATCATTACTGTTCTGCCAGTTATCTTACACCATGTGAGAAATTTTACCTTAGATCAAATTTGGAAAACTTGCAGTACAAGTTATTTGAGGACTCCTTTTAGTAGTGATGATTACCTTGAAAGTATAAACTTGTTCTGATTTTCACAACACACTGTTGGAAACCACTTCAATAAGCTCTGTCTCTGAAAATTAAAAATAACAATATTATTCTCTTGAAAATGCAGTAGTTGCAACAACACCAAATAATTGTTACTTTGACAAACAACATGAAATGCTAAAGTTTGTGGCAGAGTTCAGCAATTTCCCTTGCTGCAAAAAATACACAAAAGTGATTAGTCATATTGGTAATACTATATTTTATCAAGTGATTAGTCATATTGGTAATACTATATTTTATCAAGTGATTAGTCATATTGGTAATACTATATTTTATCAAGTGATTAGTCATAGATAAAATATAGTATTACCAATATGACTAATCACTTGATAAAATATAGTATTACCAATATGACTAATCACTTGATAAAATATAGTATTACCAATATGACTAATCACTTGATAAAATATAGTATTACCAATGATGACTGAATACAGAAAACTAGGAGCCAAACTTTCATGGAGCTGTAAAATATTTATTTTAACAGAACTATGTTTACTTTTTAAGCATAACACACATCTTTTGTACATGCATATTTTCGTTACGCTCATCCGCAGTTTAAATTTCAACTGAGCAACATTATTCATCATGTTTGTCTACATATTACGTTTGAACCTACTAAGATTTCTTATGTTCATTTAGGTATTAAATTTAAAGGGAAGATGATTCTGATATAATGTGTAAAGAATGTTATATAAAAACTAAAGATTTTTCAACCATGATTTCCAGGTATTTTACTACAACTGCATAGAATCTCTCATTTTGCTTGTTCCAATATATTGCATATAATCATGTTAACTTAGATGTAATTAGTACAGGGCAAGTGGGATTAATGTATATAAACAAGTTACTTAGAGATAATAAAGAAATCCATACTCATCTACAATTGTATGGTGCTAAAGGTTCCAACTACTGATCTTGTTTATTCAAAAGATATAATTGATATTATTCTTACCCTTAAAACTAAATAATTCATTAATATCAAAAGCTTAAAAAATAAATGGATAAAAATAAAGACCAAAACATGCATAACAGTAAAGGTATACCTAGATGAAATGAAATTCATTTCATGCATCATAGAACATGTAAGAAGAATAAAACATCTATTGATGAATACACTTCTTAAATAGTTTGAATTTACCTCTTACATTATATCATTTTGCTTCATTATGCTCACATAGATTTTTCTTTAATTTTCCCCACATCTCAACCGCTCCTCATCTTATATTGCCTGAATATTTTAATATGCAAACAGGTACTGTATAACGATGTTTTCTATTGAAAACTAGTTCAAACACTCAAAACTGTGGATTTGATATAATAGTGGATCATGAGACCCCCCCCAAATTGTCTTAAAGTAAGTAATCTTATTTAGACGTGAAAAAGTATTTGACATAACTGCTACTTCTCTAGACAAAAGTTAAACATCTGCCTCTTTATTTCTGTTGGTCACACAGACCTGAAATTAGTGTCAAAAAATTTTCATTTTTTCTGTGTATTTCAATGAGATACGATATGAATACTTCCTTGCTAGTTCTCCTTTAAAGTCTACAAGATAAACAGAGCAGAATTTTTCTAATCCTACGAATATAAAGGGCTATTTTCAGAATATGTGTTATTATCTATAATTCTTACAAAATTGACATTCTCACCAGATATGAAATCAGAATTAAGGACTCCTATTTATCAAGATATATATTTACATTACAATTCATTTTGTAATTCTGTAAATAATACTATCAATACAGGCCTTAGGTTTCTGTAATTTATTTTCTAGGGCCATACAAGTATTTCATAATTATAAATTTCAGTGAGTTGTGAAGAGTTGGATATTAAGTATCTCTTTTAATGGACATCTTTTTCTGTAGTTAGGTGTGCATTCTATTAGATAAGAAGAAGCATGGTTCTGATTTCTTTTTTTTCATATGGAGCATTGAATTTCAGATGCAAGATTCTGTTTATAAGAAACATAAGTTATGAACCTCCATCTTTACAGTCTTGATTCCGTTTACTAGAAACATAGGATATGAACCTCCATCTCTACAGTCCTGTTTCTGTTTACAAGAAACACAAGTTATGAACCTCCATCTCTACAGTTCTGATTCCGTTTACAAGAAACATGAGTTATGAACCTCCATCTCTACAGTCCTGTTTCTATTTACAAGAAACACAAGTTATGAACCCCCATCTCTACAGTCCTGTTTCCGTTTACAAGAAAGATAAGTTATGAACCTCCATTTCTACAATTCTGATTAACTGAATAAGGATTTTGAAACAAATGTTTAACAAATCTGGACACATTTGGATAACATTTTGTCACTTAACCATAAAACCATCACACTTAACTTTTTTTTTTTGATTCAGACCATCTGAAAACCAGTTTGTTCATTACAACAGTCATCACTTGTCTTGCTTTCTTTATTTCAATTTAGCCAATCTTTGATTTCTTGTTCGAATATTTATTTGTTCAATCAATTCCCAGACAAGTTATTATTCATTGATCAGTCACTAGATAATTAATTTTTTTGTTCATTTGTTGGTCTGGCCTGTTTATTTATTTAGTTACATTTTTATTTATTATTTACTTTTCATTCTTATATGTGTACTGATTATTATGTGATCAAAGTAAGCTATATACTTAAGAATGAAACTACAAACTAACCTGACAATAAGTACTGCTAGTTAAATATACATTTCTATTCGCAAAGAGTAGAATGTATTGTTTCATCAGCTGAATACTCTGACTGTTCATGATCTGTTCAGATGTCATCCTTATAATATCTCTAAGTTTGGCCAGTTTAGGTTATTTAGGTTAGTTCTAAATAAGTATATATTAAGCTAACAATAAAAGTAAAACAATAAATCAGAATAAAAAGTAATGACATTCGATACACTAATTAGTATAACCAACAATGTTAATGAAAGTAACAATAAATAAATAATATGGTATATCTTACTTAGGAGACAGAAACATTAGCTGTTGGCTTGAACTACTATCATAGAAGAAATGCTTATTTTTTCTCCAATTCTCCCTAGTTCGTAGTTGGACCAAAGAGCTACAAAATGGGCTGTCTCTGTTGTGTGTTATAAGCATTGGGGTGGGGGCTTAACCAAAGAAAAACTCAATAAGCCACATTACAGTCTAGTGTCAGAGGTTACATTGTATTCGACACGTTGCTGTTTAATCTGTGTTGAACTTTTAGCAGTAATTTTCCTATAGGACAATCTTAAAACTAATGTTTATGAAGTTACAAAATAATAAAGAATATTAAAATAATACCTAAACTGTCCATGAAAATGTAATAAAACAGAAAACAACATGCTAAACATAATATGCTGCATGACTAAACACTAACACTTTTACTATCACCCTATAACAAACACATAAGAGTTAGCTACAATTTTGCCAATACAATGGTCGTTGATGGGGTGTGGCAATGGTCCACACGTGTTATGTTCCTCCTCCTTTTTTTTTTTTGCTTTATTTATATAGCATATTCAAATAATCCATCTGGGAATTTTATCGCCTTGTGCTAGACATTTTTCGAATTTTTCTCGGTATTTCTGTTGTTTACCTAAAAACTCGTCGCAACAAGAAAATATTCATCAATTTTGCCAACAAGATTCACAGGAAATTGGATTTGTGCTGACAAATGGGATATGAGTGGGGAGCATCCCCTTCGCTACATCCATAACAGAAAGTAATATATGAATAAAATTAAATCTTGTAAACACGGCAAGCTGCTAGAAATTAGAAAGTTCAATAAAAATAATATTTAGAAAGGAAAGCTGCAACATTTGTTAATATGGTAAAAAATGTAATTATCGAAAATAAGTGTAACTAAACTGTGATTATATGAGTTTCATTTCCCAATTACCTTTTTTTTTAGTTCCTTTATTTATTAGCTGCATGTTTAACGTTTCTTTATCTATTCGTCCTTTCTGCGTTAACGTTAGAGCCAGTGAAAAAATCACATCATAATTAGGCTTAACAGCAAACTTTGATTATTAATCGCACGCAACGGCAAAACTACATAAGAGTTATACACGCATAGTTGTTCCTAATTTTGAACTGATAGACTTAAAGGAAGTCAGCCAGTCAACAGAACAGATCGTCAAACATTGTCTGTCCGAATAGTGGGATTTTATTGTCACTAACGGCACACCCAACACCCAAGTGCAGAGTGCAAACCATGAACACCTGGATTCACAGACAGGACACGCTAACCTCTGAACCACGATCCTCCCGCTATGGTACTTTTTGAAACGAATAAGTATGGCTAAAATCTTTCAAAACAATATACATTTATAACCTTCGTGATTTCGGAAGTATTTTGTAACACTTCTGTTGGTCATATTTATTATGTTTTAACCAATAAATTTATTTCGTTACAATAACTTGTACATATTCAGTGCTAAAGATGTTTGTACAATACAGTTTTCTACACTAGGCGAATTATATAAAGCCATCAAGCAAGGCATGCGCACAGCTCACGTCCTTGTATCCGTCACCCTGTCATGTCAAAGTTAGAACAACGGGGATAAATGTTTTAGATGACAGCGAGAGGAATCGGTACTAATACAACACCCCGACATCGCGACTTCTCCTTCAGCCACGTGATTAATGCTGCCGGTGACATTTACGACGTCAATAAATAACTATCCTCATCGTCGTTACAATAGAACGATAATATGGAAATTCTTCTTCTTGAGGCAGAGAAGAGATAACATAATTACAGTACAATAATGTTATAATTGATGATCTGACAAATAATTTCTACACAGATTTCCCATTATCTCAAGTCTTTTCAATAGAAGCTATTCGCTATTAAATCTTAGTTAGAAACGCAACCTTGTAAACGTGTGCATCCATTTATACAATACATTACTGAACTTGGAATATTCCCCAACTTCTGAATATGGAGTGTTACAAACATGTTTATCTTTCGAGTTCTTAAGCAATAAGTTAAATATCCGCGTTTAAAGCATTTTCTCATTAAATGCATGACCTCTGACATGCTTCAATTTCAAGCCTCATGACACAGAGGTAACTTGATATTCTGGAATGTAAAGGTGCTAACTAGGCCTAGTGACAGGAAGTTAACTGTATCTGCAGAAATATAAAGGTGTTAGTTGGGCCTAATAACAGAAAGATAATTAGATCTGCAGGAATGTAAAGATGCTAACTAGGCCTAATGACAGAAAGATGATTTTATCTGTAAGAATATAAAGGTGTTAGCTAGATCTGATAACACAAAGATAACTTGATCTGCAAAAATGTAAAGATGCTAACTAAGCCTAATGACAGAAAGATGATTTTATCTGCAGGAATATAAAAGAACTATCTAGTCAGCATTTTTTTATGTCGAGTTGAAATCAAGGTGCATTTGATTTAGGAATAGAACAATATATAACTGATTTTGTAAAAATAACTACCACAGTATACATGTATTCACTTCAAGCTATGTGATTCATAAATGCATTATCTGAATTTTATTTTAAAGAACGATTCAGTTCGAAGTTTAACACTAGTAACATAACGGCAAGTTAGTTAGCTGACCCACACTGATTTAAAGCAAAATGATGAGCAAACTTACAACATGACTGGAAAAATCAATGACGTAAGAATGAAAGTTTCCAAAATAAAATGATTAGTTCGATACTGAATATTTAAGTTCAACCTCACGTCAAATATACTGTTGTTGTTTTTTTCAGTATGAATTTTTACCTACTTTACCCCTAAATGAAAAAATATACGTTGCTTTAAAAAATAAATATTTATGTAACTGCTTTAGTGCTGGCAATTTTGATCCTTGTAGGACAAACGCAAATTATTTTTATTTTTATAAATCAAAACCTTAGATATATATCTTATCGTAAGCTATATTAGCTAGAGGTACCTGCGAGTCTTAATGATGACATTAACACAGAAGTTCATTAAGATGGTCCTAAAACATCTATTGCGATTGTACAAGTAAGTTAATTTGTTTTACTTTAGTTAATATCATTTGTAACGTAGGCTTACAGCAATTACCGACAGTGTACAAATGTTCAAGTTTGTAGAAACGTGAAAGAAAAAAATAAAGCAATTTATTATCGTTACATGAACTAGAAGTTCCATTATTTTCACCAGATAGTTTAATAGAACCGCCATCGAAAGACGACGTCACAACTATATATATACACATATATACACATACACACGCATTTCTCAAAAAGTTCGTATTATGAAAAACATTCATTGGGTTACCCGGAGCTTCTTGCTTGAGGTGTCACTGTACAAGTTGCTATCGCTATTTCGGGAAAGCCAGTCAATATATTGTTTGTTTTAAAGCACGAAGTTAAACGATAGGCTATCTGCACCGTGCCTACCATGGATATCGAACCCCAAATTTAGTGTTATAAGCCCTCCAACTTACTACTCAGCTACGAGGGATCAGCGAGATTAGACTTCAAGTTATTGAATAAAACTTCTTATAGAAAAGCACATACAAACTAGTCAAAAATAATTATCTACAATGAAATTAAGCGGGAGAAAAACGATTTCGCGAATAATAAATACATTTCTACTTCAGTTGCTGGAAGAAAACTTTAAAAAGACGCAAGTTTAATATATTTAACTGATAACTCTTAATTTTCTAGGAAGGCTTACTTCTTTTTTCTATAGTTTTAGTCTTTTACCGACTCAACCACATAAGTGAAAATACCGTTTGCGGTCTCATGTCCGTCTTTTTTTCCCACCTCAGGCTGCATAAACTAGTAATAGATTATTTAATTATTAATGCATCCAACAGATAATTTCATCTTTCTAAAGTCTGTCTACAATATATATATATGCTTATTGTTTAGAAATACACCAAGACAGTCATAGTTTTCCTAGTTTACCCCTGAAGAATAAAGGTCCACCTTTCGAAAGCGCTCGGGTTATAGGGTTTATATCATCTTGTACAAGACTTCTTGAACCTACGTGTTTTTCTGACAACACGAATATTTTTAGGAAACATGTTCTGGTATCAGAAGCTGTTTTTCCGCGTTAGAAGCTCTCGGATTTACCACTGAGCCACTATGGAGCATTTTACAAATCACTACCCAAGAGAACTTTCGTTCAACACCTGGTTTTCTCCAAGTTTGTATTCACTACAACAAGATCTAACAAGCAAACTAATTCACACAAAAATTACAAACATTAGAGATCAAGATAATGAAAACTCCAACCGTCTCTAAAAGCGTGTAAAATAAAATAATTACTTGAAGTCTCTCTTAAAAGAAAAACGACACCGATATTAAAACCAATCGTGAATTTAAAACATTTTCTATTGAGGATTGCAGATAAAATGTTTTCACTTCAAACTTAAGCTGGGAAGTATAATAGGTAAACATACTAAAGAATCCTTTTCGAAGTTTCTTTAAAATTGTAACAGGGCCTCGAAGCACCAGGACACAACCTTTATTCGCGAATACACGAGCACTTAAACAATAAATAACAAAAGCTAGGAATTCATTAAAAGATTAACAAAGAAGTCTCGATTCAGCTTTGAGCTGAAGACTTTTAAGATTATCATCTAACGTAAACACTTCAACTAACAGAATTAAGAATTATCTTTTACATATTTTATGTACTATTACTTATTGCGAACCTATTATAAATAACAACCAGAGACCTCTAGGAGTTAACAACATGCTTGACCGTGGATCTGAAGATCTACGGTTCATGGCCCGTGGATACGGTATAAGAATGATGGTCAAATTCCACCATTCGATTAGAGAAAATCAAGAGTTAGTTAGTGGTGGGAACTGTTGCTTAGCTACCTTCTTCCTAATCTATCACTTCAAAATTAGAGAAGATAGCACTTGTGTAGCTTTGGGCGAATATCCGAGACAAAATAAAAAAATCTAAATCAATATTAAATTATTTAATTAAGTTGCAGAAAAGTTACACACAAATAATTATGAAAATGCAAATATATATATAAAGGTAGCTAGTCAACACCGCCAAGTATTAGACTACCCTTTTACTAACAAGTAGTGGGATTGTTTGTTTGTTTTGAATTTCGCGCAAAGATACACG
>NW_013665911.1:313906-315936 GCF_000517525.1 Limulus polyphemus
ATCCCTTTCTTATTCACTTTGTTGCACGGTGACTGCGGAACAATGGGAAGACCGTGGGAAGTGACAGTCTATTGAACAGCTAAGGTGGATTTGTCACCAGGTTAGGACAATAATATACCACTGACGGCCTCGGTGGTCTCTTTCAATAAAGATTTGTCGAACCGTGAGAGACAGATGCCGTCATGACTACTGTATAATATACACCCAAATGAGGTGTTTAAGAAAAGGTGTCCATTCTATACCATTTCACGATACGGATTAAAAGCCTTTTTTCCATTTATTTTCATAAATTATCAAAAACTTTTGTTTTCCAAAACAAACCTTCATTACTGAACAGAAATACGAGCTTGAAGATTTCAAACTGGAAAACCTTAATATATTCAATATATAATTTTGCGTACCTTCAATCTATCAATCAATCTATTAATGTATGACAAAGCAGGACAGAATTAGCAAACAAAAAACAAGTTTTCTTGCGTTGTTGGGCAATACATCGTGACGAGAAAGGCGTTCCCCTCTCGATCGTCCCTTTTTTAAAGATGTCGAGAGGATTCTTTATACTTTTTTCCCATATGAATGTTTTCCTTGTTATTTGTTTAAAACACTGAATACATACACAGATATATATATATATCTGAAAAATTTCAGATATCAAAATATATCATAAATGTGAAAAAAAAACATTATTATAAAGATCTTAAACATGGCGACGTTCCCCGTTTACTACAAGCTAACGTACTGTTTAGTTTCATTTATTTGTTTAAAATACTATAAGTTCATAAAACATTCCCATTTCGTTCTATTATTTCTAGACAATTTTCTGCAGTTCGTTCTATATTTCTATGAAAAAGATCCCTTCCCCCAAAAGGTATGCCAATGATACTGAAAACTAGTTTTACGATCATCAGGGCTTCTAACTAATTTTCTAATGATTTATGCATTACAAGCTAACTAGCTAGCTGTTCTCCCATGTAGTTCTATTCCTATAGTCTGTTTGTTTGGTACATTCAAGCATACTTAAACGACAGTTGTCTGCGCTCGCCGTCCCTTAGTTTGAAATGATACGGGGAAGACAGCTAGTCAACAGTACCCACAACTAACTCTCTGGTTGCTCTAGTCGAACAGTGGGATTTGATCGTCACTCGTATAACGCACCTATAGCCTAAAAGAGCGCGACAATATTTGCGGCAACGGAACACGAAACATGGATCCTCGGTTTCCAAATTTGTCACACGCATGGTCCCCCCCCCTTTAGTGGTCATTGTATTTCGTTTGGGGGGGGGGGCACATCAGGACCTTTAATCAGTATTGCAATTATGAGTGAAGAAATAAATTTAAATACTTCTTAAGGAAAATAGTAAACCTACTTTATAACGCTATTTTAATCTATGAAGTCAAAAATTAAGGTAGTTTAATGTCGAGGTACATTTTGTTTTTTAAATATTACTTGTTCTTCTGATTTTACAATTTTCTATGATCGTTGATTACTTATTATTTTCTCCTGCTGACTCCCTTTCTTATATTGATTACCCAGGCTTGTGAATTTAAACTTCATAAAAGTTTTTTGGTTATCACTTAGATTGCTGTGTTGGTGTAGCTCAAGATTTTCCAGAGCAGTTTGTTTGTTGTTAAGCGCAAACCTATATATAAAATGGGCTACCTGTGGTTTCGAAACCCGATTATAAAGCCCTCAAACGTACGATGTACCACACAGCGATCCTTTATTAGTGATGTCGTAGATCTTTATTGTAATAAATTATTGTAACAGAAGCTCACGATGGTAATAATATCAGTTTTCATTGAAATATTACACACGATTGTTTTCATGACGGGGAACATTAACTTAAGTAAACCAAGGATTACACAGGCCTGCGAATTTAAACTGCATAAAATTTATTTTGCTTGTAATAACGGATTTTTTATAATTCAGCTACGAATATTTCGAAAATAATATTCATTTTTTATCACACGAGGATTTTTTTACAAATCGGGAAGAAGAAAAAAACTCTTACTTAGATCAAATTATTATT
>NW_013665911.1:316170-320920 GCF_000517525.1 Limulus polyphemus
ACTGAAGAAAAGGGAAGAACATTGATGCCAAACGAATATGCATCTTCATTCATCCTGATTTGTTTTGTGTGAAATCTACGTCTTTTGGTCTCAAAACTGTGTGTTGTGGTCTTTTATGTATTGTGTTGTGACGTTTTGTGGAAAATCTGTACGTGATGGAGAAAAATGGATTTTCGGATTCAGCGTACATATGGCTATATACATGCCAACTTCTCTGACAAGTTTTACAGAAAATTAAAAACATATAGTTAGTATGTATAATTTCTTTTAAAACATTTTATTGGGAGGGTGATGGTGGGGAGCTTGAATATGTAATGCTTATTCCAGTATTGCAAACATGAAAAATATCTATTAATAAGTAGAATCAAGATTCACAAATAGCTTACTGAATTATTGGAGAGTCATCTGGATTTTCTTCTCTACAGGTCATCAGAAGCTAGATATGAAGAGCTACCTAGTATAGTCGCTCTATCTCAGGTGTATATGACGCTTTTCAGCTATCCAGAGCGTCCCAAGTCGAAATCCGGTGAATAGCTAAAATCGCATTTCTTATTTTTGTTCATCATCATCATCTTTCTTCATCAGGCCCAGCTTGTACCTAGTTCTAGCAGTAAATATGATTTTATCGTCATTTGATACAGCGAAACAGTCTTCATGATATTTGACTACCTATTTTATTATTATTCTACGAAAAATGTATAAAGCCTTAGAATACATTATATAACATAGTAACACACGTGCATCATCTTATAAAAAAGTAAAGAAGCAAGTATTAGTGAAAAAATTATCGCTACATAAAAAAAAACAAACATGTAAGGCTGGCTACTTGAAAAAAAAGGAACCAAGCAAGACAGGGATGGAATTGGACATATCACTTGATCGGCTAATGATCACATAGCAGATTAAACCGTCTTAACTTCACACGGAGAATAAAATCCTTACATTATTGGTTTCCTCACTGGCAAAACAAACAGAACCAGAATTTTCAATCGTAAAATGTTACTCTATTGTAAAATAGTCATAAAAGTAATATTCTAAATTGAACTAACACCAAGCTGTCCATAGATTATAAAGGAAAATGACAGTATGTATAAGAAAAATATAGTGATAAAATTAAATAAGCCAAAGTTCGCTGGCGAATGCACGCCTCTGCCACGCAACCCAAACATGGCCAATTTTGATACCAGAAATATCGAAAACTTGTCTGTATTGGGACCTGCAAGAAGGTATCTTTGTACGAAATCCCATGTGAATTGGTTGACATACACATGAATAGTTCACGAAAACCACAAATTGTGCTTTCCTTGCTGATAAATTGAGCAAAAGACAAATATTGTCTGTTTAAGACCTACAAAAGAGTATCATCGTACTAAGTCCCACGTAAATTGGTCGATATGGCTAAGTTATTGACTCAAACTCCTGAAATTATGGGTTTATTTAACCTTTTTACCCCCGCCCCTAAAATGACCAGAAATAGGCATATCTCACATTTCTGTACGTATATATATGAAACCTGTTAAAAAAGTATTTTTGTGCCAAATCCCATGTAAATTGTCCAAAATACGTCGGAGTAATTGTCAAAAAACCCTAAAATGTGCTTTTCGTAGCATCTTGACTCTCTTATAATTACTAAAAATGGGTAAGTCAAGCATTTTTGTTTGTCAACGTGTGGGACATGTAGAAAAGTATATCTGTATTAAATACCAAGTAAATTGGTAAAAATATGTAAAAGTAATGGTATGTTTGTTTTTCTTATAGCAAAGCCACATCGGGCTATCTATCTGCTGTGTCCACCGAGGGGGAACCAAATCCCTTGATTTTAGCTTTATAAATACGTAGACTCACCGCTGTCTCAGCGGAGTAATTGGCCCAAATTGTGCTATTTTGTGAACTCTAATTTCCCTTAAACGATTCAAAATGGTGAATTCCAACGTTTTTTTATGTCATTGTGTTGGGCGCATAAGATTTATATTTGTGCCAATTTTCATCTTGATTGCTGTAAATATGATCGCACAGGAGCCCAAAATATAAATTTTATTTGGTTGTTTGACTTTTGACCCCATGCAATACTGAAAAAGTAATAAAAAAGGATTTGGGAGTATCGGACCAAGCTATAACTGTGCCAAGTTTCAAGTCAATCCACCGAGAAGTGAAGGAATGGCGGTCGAGTGAAAAGTATTTAGAAAATGAAAGAACGAAGAAACAATAAAAAAATAATATGATTCTCTACGAAGACAGAATAAGGTCATTAGGGATTTAATGACGAAAGAAAGCAAGAAGGGGAAATTATCTAACATTGTCCTTTATATACTTTTTTACTTCCTTAACGGGCACCCTCAGCTAGTATAAATATACATATATATATGCATATAAACATACAGTGAATTTATCAGTTACTTCATTGATCAATCACTGATGATATAAAATTAATATTTAACAATAAATATGCATAAAATAAACGTTAATAAGCTACAGAAACCAACTTTTACCATTGCTTAATGGAGATAATATTTTACACAGAATCAGTACACTACCATTTACCATAAGGGCCAAGTCAGTCATTCACACCTCACGCTCAAAATTACTCCCATGCAAATAATTCTATTAACGAGGGGAGGGTGGGGGGCAAAGTTGATGTTTAACCCATTGTCTTCTGATTCGCCGTATAGGGTACGTTCCGCCTCGGGCAGTTGAATGCGAGCGTGCTGTGTACAGTGTATGGCTCGCAAAAATTCCGCACGCATTTAAAGCAATCGAGTCAAAGGGTTAACAATGGGAACAACCTAGTAATTAAACTTTTTTTTTAGTTATTTCAGATCACCCTCTGGGTGCTGGAACAGAAATATTTAGTCCCTGTACTTTAGTTGGCCTTTTAACGTGTATAACAAATATATTCGTAACTCGATGTACCTCAAAACATATCGTTATGCTCCAGCCATTAGATCACAACAGGGGAAACATGGACGTTCCTAAACCATTCGAAAAGACATTCTGTCCTGACGCAGTAGTCAGTCACATGAGGGGCGTCATTTAGGGGAAGGGGCAAATGGCAGTTTCTGTGAAAATTTTCTAGTCAGGCCGAATTAACACATGTATAAAAAATTATGCCATAGTTTAAGGCCCTCAGCGAATTGGGGTCTCACGCAAAGTAAGCCCTCTTGCCCCCCCCTCCTCTTATAACGCCCCACATTTGCATGGATGTCTTTCCACTGTTTCTGAGATAGCATTTCCTGCTTTATGCAGTAATAATATAAATCAGACATGCAAGTATGAAATATCTTTAGCGCAGGTATTCTGGGTTATGATGTACTGAAACAACATCCGATCTAAAAACCCCATGAGTGTTATACACAAGGGTAATGTTTAGGTTGATTCAAATAACAGAAGAATTATAAACGGGATTTACATGGTTTGTAAAGAGGGGTGTCGAACGTTAGGTTATACCTACTGTGATCTTGTGCGATACCCAGAGAAGTTTACATTGACTGCGTTGTTTTTTAGCCTATCTAATAGTTCCAAAAGGACTTTTTTAATTAATTATATTCAAAATCAGATGATTTACTCTGTCAGTGGTGCTTGCATTTTTTCTCGAAAAAAAAGTTATCTTTTATTAATAATATAACAAAGGAAAATGTTCTCGTATTTATAAGCTGTGCGTCACGTTTAGTCTAGTTTCCAAAATTCTTGAATCTGAGATTAAAAGAGGAGGGCAACTGTGGTGCTCATAAAATCAATCGTCAATCGTAGTGTACTGGAAATTGTTATAATTGATTTATCAAACCAGTATAAACTATCTTTTTTCGTGTACCAGTGACGCATTTCAAATCTCATATTAGTCTTCCAGTAAACTCCAGATTTATTCGTTAATCTTTCGTGGCTTTTACTTTTGAAAGTTTACGTTTTATTCCGCCTGTTGTACCGCTGAGCATTTTTTTAACCCACGACGATTTCCTCACTCGGTAGTCAACAGCGGCTGTGTTACGTGTTTACAGGCTACTGTAAGATAACCTATAAAGCAGTAAGAACAGCCAGGAGAACTATAATCACATATAAAATCGTTCCTACGTATTCAATTTCTTTGAGCTCGCAATGTTCTTTTTAATAATATCTGAAGGTAATACACATAACGTTTTCAATAACTCTATTCCGTGCTGCACGTGAATCAAGAGAAACAAAGTTAAGCCTACACTGTATATATTGAGTATACACGACGTTCGCGTGCAGGCAACTGCTTCTACGAACAAACCCAATGCCTGTGTAACACAGCTTCAAGCCTAATGATCATTACTCATTCCTATAGGCGGCCAACACAGACTGTAGGCACGTTCTCCAAACAATACAATGGATGAAGAAACACAATAGATTTTCCTCATGTCACACCGCGCTGAAGTAATAACGTCCACACTTGGCTAAGCACAGCTTACAGCTGGGTCTTAGCAGTAGTTTGTTTACTTGCTTGTACTCTAATATCACATTCTTAAAGTAAAGATACTGTTGACCGACGCATTGCACCAAATACCGCTTCTTTAAAAGATCAGGGTATAAAAAGTACATTTTCAACAACCACTGAAAGTTTTTTTAAATAAGTAATGAAGAACACATCTAAGGATGTGTGTGTGTGTGTGTATATATATATATATATACACACACACACACACGTACGGGGGAGGGGGGGGGTCTTGTGTTACTTTAATTATTAGGTAGGTTAGTTAGTATTGTAACTAATTACGTTTTACCTTACCTTTACTTT
>NW_013665911.1:320941-329039 GCF_000517525.1 Limulus polyphemus
CTCTACCCTACCCTCCGTTGTCGTCGTTCCGTCCCTCCCAACCCGTTAACCTTTAAAAGTTAAAAGTTAAAGTAAGTAAGAACAACACTACTAAGTAGTAGTGTGTGTGTGTGTGTATATATATATATATATACACACACACACACACACAGGGGGGGGGGGGGCTTGTGTCTTTAATTATGTAGGTATGATTGACAATAGTTTCTCCTATTTTACCAATATGCACCAGTAAGTAACTAAAGTTACTCCACTATATCCACCTAGATGTTTACCTTACTGAGCACAAAACCATCACTAGTATATTTAGAAAGGCCACATCTTTGCACAGTTCAAGGTTAATTTATGAAGTAAAGGCCATTAATTATCACTTCAGTTATATTCATTATACACAAGTGTTTCATAAAGTAAGTTTTACAGGTTAACTTAAGCATACTTAGCGAGTTTTACAGGTTAGTTTCAGCATACTTAGGGAGTTTTACAGGTTGCTTCAGCATACTTAGGGAGTTTCAGAGGTTACTTTTCAGCAAACGTTAACATTTTTCTATACCGAAAATATATTTCCGATAATACTTACCCCCTTTCACTTTTTAGCTTTATCCCGACGAAAGTATCTCTTCTCTACCCATCTAAGCATTGGTATGAATCTTACCTCGCTTTCTCCAGCCTTTATACCCCACAATAATTTACATTTTGTAATTCTCTCCACCTTCGTCAATGCGCCCCTATACCAGATTCGTATACTCCGTTATTACCTCCTTTTCATTTTCTGTAGTGGTCCAAATTAACAGACCCGAAACCGGCCATATCTTTGGAAGGGCGGGAGATTTGGAGAGGAGGTATTGTCGGAAATACATTTTCGGTATAGGAAAATGTTAACTTCCGAAACACACCTCCTCTCACACTTTAACTACAATCACACAGGTGGAGGCTCTAGAGACAGTGCAATAAGTGAACCGCATTCCATATTTTGAAAAGCAAGTGGACCCTGATTTATTGAATCTAGGGGCAACAGGGATGGGCAAAATCCATTTGAGCTTTACTTATGATAGCCCTTGAGTTGCAATCCAGTAATTTGAGATCATTCGACTGGTAGCTAGTGGATTTGGAAATAAGCATACCTGACCAGGCAACACCTGCCACAAAGTGGGATCCAAATGAAAATGACGAGGTGGATCCTGAAAAATAATAGAAATAAACAGAAAAGAAATGAAGTAACTCACCTCTTTTACAAATGAGCCAAGGCATTGAGAATAGCCATAGGGGGAGGGGTAACCTAAAACTTTCCAAGGAGGCAACTGCCAAATCATGTAAATAATGAGATATATACGTATTAGGCATGGTCCACATACCAGCCTGTACAATCTCCTCCAGCATGTGATGCAACCAAGCTACCAGGGACATCAAAATATGGTGAACTTGATGAGATGAGACCCGAAGAAGTCTCCATTCTTCCAACGAAAGCCTAGAGTGTGCAATGTGCACCAATTGACAAACCCAACTGGTCAAAATGACAGGGGATAAGTCACGTGACACCTTAGGATCCCAATGAATAAACAAATGGTGAAGTGAGCCTCGAAACCCTTCAGTGCGTGCAACATAACATCAGAGAGCTCAAACGGAACATAAAAAACTATTCAGATCTGAGCATTCATAAAAATGGGAAATGGTAGGAAGATGAATAGGAGAGAAAGCCTTATCCCCTTCTCTAGCTGTTGACGTTTGGAAAGAAAGAACCTATTGAGATACAACAGAACGTAAGTGGAATGGTAAAGAGTCCTGCGAACATGAATCATAAACATATCCAAATTTCACTAGCCAACAATAAAAGAAATAAGTCTTAATCGAAAGGTGATATAGGGAAAAATGACACCAAAGGTTCAAAGGGTGGACAAGATAAGGCATGGAGAACTAACGAGATATCCGAATTAGAAACCTGAAAAAGACGTCGACGACAGATAACCCAACATTTTTTAGAAGTAATGACAAAACCAGGGACTCAACAACTTTATATCTTCCAGAAAAACGAAAAGTAGCAGTCAAAAGCATTTAAGATAAATGGAGGAAGGTGCCACCCTTTGTCAAATAACCATGTCAGAAATCGAGAAACATGCAGCACAATGAGACTAGAAGGATTAAAACCATGCCTGAGAGATCACTTACGATAAGTAAACCATTTCTGTTGATAAAAATCCAATGATGAATGCCAAATGGACCACGTTAATAAAGATGCCACCCGAGATGTCATGAAATGGACTGCATAAAAGCCAGGCATGCAGCCAGAGAATGGTGATTGCTGGTTGAAGAATGTCCAACCATGGCTGACATAAAAAGGGATGGCCAGAGAGGAAGCAAAAGAGGTTGGCACTTCTGAAGATACCGAAGGAGTGATAATAAGGCTGACCCAGCCAATATTGTGCCACCAGAAGAACTCAACAGGAAAAGGAATGAATCCCTGCAAGAAAGTTTAATAACAGATGACTTGGAGGGAATGCATAAAGATGAAGAACTGTTCAATCCTGGCTGAGAGCATCTATGCCCAAGGCCAGAGGGTAAGGGACAGAGACTAGAACAATGGGAGCTGGGCATTCCAGTGAGTGATAAAAGCATTGGAATGAGACAACCCTGAGACGAGAGCAGATCCAATGAAAAACTTGTGGATGAAGCATCCATTCTGTTATAAAAACTTTGTTGGGACAAGATAACTGATCAGCTACTAAATTCACAACTCCTGGAACATGCCAAGCAAGGAGAACAATCTGATGATTGTGGGCCCAAAAGAGAGGATCCAATATCTGAAAACAAAGAAACCTGTATGAGTTCTTCTTTGCTTGAAAATGTAGGATACCACAATGGGTTTGTCCGAGTGAAGCATCACCATCTTCCCTTGCAAAAATTTGAGAGCCCGAGACATAGGTCATTCAGCTGCTAGAAGCTTGAAAAGACTGATGTGAAGAGAAGATTCCTCTTCTGTCCAGAGGCCTTTGAATTCCATATCCCCTATACAAGCTTCCCATCTCTGGAGAGAAGTATCCGTGAAAATGTTCTGTTGACCATTAAAAGGAACATGTGGGCCCCACTAAAAGGAATGACTGATTTCAAGGAGGCCCAAATCCTCAAGAGATAGAACTGCATACTCTGGTTGAGAAGATAACTGTATTAGAAGAATGACCCATTTCATGGCCTGAAGGCGTAGAGAAGGTTGGGTACAACTGATATGTGATTTAAAATATACCCCTAATTGGACGAAGTACTATGTGGGGGTAAGAACAGACTTCTCTATTTTGATGAGAAACTCAGCTGTCATCACTTTGGATAAAAGAGCTCGAGTGTGAAACTCTGCTAAGTGGCAAGAGGGAGAAGAAGAAGCCAGTCATCCATATAATGGTGAGTGTGAATGCCCATATAATGAAGATGGCGTAAAAAAGATCTGACTAAACAGAAAAAGAAGTATGGGCCAGATGTGAGGCCGAATGGTAGAGCACAAAACTAAAAACCTGTCTGTCATGCACAAAATGAAAACACTAACATGAAGACTCTGCGATCAGAATATGAAGGTAAGCATCAACAACATCAAACTTCATCATTCATAGACCGAGTGCAAAATGCCACCAGAGGGAAAGAAATGACTCCATGTTAAACCAAGGAGGCTAGAGAAAATGTTTGAGATACGAAAGGTCGGTGAAAGGTCACAAATTACCTGTCTTCTTTGGTACAACAAACAAATGGAAATAAAAACTCTTCTGAGAGAGTAGTTGACACACTCTACAGCCTCTTGGAGCAGGAGATCCTGGACGACTAGTGCCCGACGACTGCATGAGATGATCCTTGGATAAGGGAAAGGCAAACAACTGGTATGGTAAACAATGGAGGAGACAGCATTAAATGAAGGATGAAACCTCTCATAAGAACCTGAATGACCCACTGATTGGTAGCGAAGGTCTCCCATACAGACACAAATCATCAGAGTCAAGCCCCACAGGACTGGACTCCATCGGGTAGTCATGGATGCCATTGTTGACACTCCATACAAGTGAGGATGCCCACTGATAAGAGCAGAATCTTCCTTGTAATCCGATAGAATGTGAAGCCAAAGCAGGAGGTCTGTAAATTCAAACTGAATATGCAGTAAACCATCTGTTAGAGGACTGGGAAAGGCGAGAGGGCAGTGGAGATGGGCCACATCCACCTGAGATTCCATGGAATCTGGAATATCTGCTAAAACTGAATATCTGAGAAAAGGAGCTTCTCTCTCTAAAATATCCCAGCAACAAACCAACCAAGAGACCAAGGAGAGAGCAGAAACTTATAACCTTACCAAAGTAAAAGATCCTCTGAAAATTGAGCAGGAGACATGTGATAGGACTTATACAACAGTTGCAAAGAAGATAAAAAATACAAAACTGCTGTAAGGGACAGTCAAATCTGGGAAAACCGAGTTAGGTTAAGACAAATAGTGGCATCAGGCCTAGAACCCAAAATAGAAAGAAGAGGATCTAACTTCTTAGAATCTAAATATGGGTTCTCTAAGCGATTGAAAGCTAAGGTATGCTGATCCAAGAAATGGGGAGGAGTACTGGAGGATAAGGCATGGCAGCACCCTCTTTCTATTGATCAGGAAACCTCCAAGCATGTACAGATTAGGTAATCAGCTGAATGAGTTTCCCCCAACAAAGAAGGAGAACAGTTGTAAGCCACAGAGGAAATGCTCAAGACATTATAAACTTGATGTACTTGTTGCAAAAACGGTGCAGGAGGTGGGATGTCTGTCCGAGGCTCATTATTAGCTTCTGAGTCAAGTTATGAGCCAGAAAAACAGAGTCCAACTTCTCCCCAGTCTGCCCCTACAAGCTCTGCCTCTGAGCTGATGGGAGAAGAAACATCAGAACTCATTTAAGATTCCATCTCTCTGTGAATGAAAGATTGAATATACTGTGAAAAAAGGGGGCCTCCCCTGGAGGCCCGGGAAATGCTAGAATCCAGACGTGGCAGATTAGGAGCACCAGGAAACTCCATATCAGAGACATGAATGTGATAATTCATATTGGAAACGTCTCAGAATTTATTTTTGGAAATTAAATAAAATGGTCAATAAACTCAAAACCCAAGAAGACGGGTCAAAAACATAAATCATCCAAAGCATGGGTATAACTAAAGTCATACGACGCATAAGAGAAACCCGCAGCAATCATGTAAAACTGTTGTCATAACGTTTTGTTACTGAGAAAAGTGAATAAGGAAATAATAACAGGGAGCTAATATACAGATTTGGTCTAATGGGCACTTTGACAAAGGTGAAGTGTTGTTGTTTGAAGTTAAGCACAAAGCTACATAATGGGCTATCTGTGCTCTGCCCACCACGAGTATTGAAACCCGGTTTCTAGCATTGTAAGTCCACAAACATACAGCTGTGTCACTGGGGGCGACAAAGGTGAAGTGAATCACAAGATTTAAATTGCTATAGGCAATATAGTGGGATATAAAGGCTGGACCAAGTGAGGTAAAATTCATACCAATGCTTAAATGGGCAGTGAAAAGAAATTTTCATCAGGACAAAGCTAAAGTGTGAAAGAAGGTAAGTGTGTTTTGGAATTAGTTTATCAAAAATGTGTGTGTGAAAAGTTTTGTAGTGCATTTAAACAGTGTCTTCTCGTAGACACATCACCCAGCACATACATGTTAATTAATAACTTTTTCACTACTTTGAAGGCATATATGTCCCCTTCTAGAACATTGCTATAGACAAATGATAGGTTACACTATATATAACTTTTGTTTCAGCCTTGAAAAGTGTCATATTAACCAAATGCAAAGAAAGGCTAACCCCTTCAAACTTCCCAAGTTTCAGATAAGTATTCAAATAATGTGTTGTTTTTTGTGTATTTTATTGTGCATCTGTCACTTGGAGAGTTGTTTATCTATAAATGTGTAAGACTTTATAACAAATTCAAGTGTGTAAAAACACACTTCTCTAAATTAATTACACACTATAAGAATGGCATTATGAAAGAAAGAAATCTGGCAAACGTGTAGTTCATGTACTTATTCACATTACCAATTATACATATTTACCAATATCTATTTTTGCAATTGTTTTAATTTCACATAATGCTTGATTTCTAATGTTTGAAAAATATAAACTTTGCACAATTCTTTGGATTTATATTAATGTCAAAAAAATCACAAACATCTATCATACTATTATGCAATACAAACTAACACTATCTAACCTAGAAATGCTTAATAGATTACAGATAGTTTCCCCTTTCACTAAAGTATGAGTTAACATGAATAAATAAATCTGGTAACATTATACTTGAACTTCTTTAAATTTATATATGCTTAACTATCAATGTAGCTTTCATAAGGTTTAAGTCTATGAAAACAATTAAACAGAATTGTTAAAACCAAAGGTTTTTTATCTGTGTCAAATATTCTTCACTGTTTTATTGATCTAATATTATAGTTTAATCATAAATTTTAATTCCACGACGGAGCAGCATGGTGCAGTACATGGCTTCACACTTTGTACTTGTAGTCAAATGGTTGCAAGTTTGAGGCTTGCTCATGACATGCTGTTGTGTCTTTCAGCAAGACACTTTACCCCAGTTGTTTCAGTCAACCCAGCTACAGAACTCAGATTAAACCACTTCTGTGAAACCACCACTGATTCCGACATCAAGAGAATAAATACTATTTTACTATTCCTCAGGCTGTTTATTCAAGAGAACTGAATCAGACTATGAAAAAGATACCTTGCATATCAATCAGGAAAAAAAGACACCAATTTATTCAAGTCAACTTGCAATGATTTGCATCGTGCTCAGGAAGAAAGTATCATCATTCTTATCCACTTGTGCCAATGAAATCAGAATTCAGCATCAGTTCGTAAGTGCTTCTCAGCACAAGAAGGATGTGATCTTTTGAATAATTTTATGAAGTCTATACATTTATTAAAAGTTCATACTAGAGAATTCTTAAAAAAATTGTAAGTATTCAAAATATATAACATGAGAAGATGTTGTAACACTTCTTTTCAAGAGATTTCTAATAACAAAATTATAAATTTCTCTTATTACTTATACACCTATCATGCCTCCTTCTAACGTATCCAAAATCTTTCTTAAAGACAACAGTTTCAGAAAAGCTGAAATATGCTTTCCAGCATCACAATTATCAAGTAAATTCTTTAATATCTGACAACAAAATGATTGAGCTAACAGCAAGGGTACTCAACTGATGAAATAATGTATTCTAATCTTTATAAGTAAGAACGTAAAAATATTATATATAATTAGCTATACTGATTACCAAGCTGATTTCTAGTTATGATCTATTTAGGTAACTTACTTTTAACAGAATTTAATATTAATTGGAAGAATTCAGATTAAACTACTTCTGTGGAACCACCACTAATTCCGACATCAAGAGAATAAATACTATTTTACTATTCCTCAGGCTGTTTAACCAAGAGAAGTGAATCAGACTTTGAAAAAGATACCTTGCATATCAATCAGGAAAAAAAAGACATCAATTTATTCAAGACATCATATGGTTGTGTAGAGTGAAGCAAACTTGTATGTAATTTCTCAAAGATGAATATTACACTCTTAGATTTGTCTTAAAATTAGAAAAACTAACAGAATAACAAACATTTCTATAAAACAGATTCAATCATAGGAAACTATGTATCTATACGTCTAAAAATTTGTATAGGAGATAAAAGAACAAACAGGAACATCTTCCTACTTTTAAGAAGTAAACATCCAAGCTTCTGGAACAAGTGGTGATCATTGTAGTCAAACATGCTTTATCATTATAGATCTATGTATTTATTAATATGCTACACAAAACATAAGAATATATATATTCCAGTACACTAGTCCATGCATCTCAATTAATTGGTTACGAAGAATACTAATCATTACAGAACTGTGTATTTACTACCTTGCTAAGCATCCCCTGCTATCTCAACTAACTGGTTACGAAGGGTACCTAATCATTACAGAACTGTGTATTTACTACCTTGCTAAGCATCCCCTGCTATCTCAACTAACTGGTTACAAAGGGTACCTAATGCCATCTTGCTAAACACCCCCCC
>NW_013665911.1:329582-350828 GCF_000517525.1 Limulus polyphemus
CTAGCCACTCTTCGTCTAACCAACCCCCCCCACCCCCCACCACACACACACACACATCTCAATTCAGTGTTTACAATAGATATTAATCATTACAAACCTTTCTATTTACCCCACCATGGAGTAGTTAGCCAACTACTTACACAGATTGTAGGAAGTAAACCACAAGATAACAGATGTTTCAAGCGTAACTTGAAAAGTCATATAGCCAGGAACTGCAGACAAAAGCTTGAAGGGAATAAGAGGTCCTCCCAAAGAACACCAAAAAGAGGGAACTGTTAGAGATGTGTGAAAACTAGCCATTACAGCTGAGACTGTGGAGAATCAACAGTTCTGAAGAAACCATGGGGACAATATTCCAAGGATGAGTATTCAAGCCCAAAGAGATTGAAAGAACAACAAAGGGTTAACCCAGGCATCAGGAAATGAGAATTAGCTGGAATTATGAGGCAACGTTCAACTGAGAATACCACATCTGACTCAAATGAGATAAGAAATTCACTGTTTAAAGAAATGAGTCTATGAGTATTGATTGAAGACATTGCAGTATATCTATCAACATTGGTGGGAACTACCTCTAGATGTGAAAGAAGAAGAGGGAGTGATGCATAAAAGCAAGTGAACATATGGTTGAGCAAGAAGAAAACTAGAAATTACCCTAACTGTAGGAAATATCTCTAGGCTTCATGATGTGTGGATAACTAGCATCAAGGAAAAGTACACATTGGTTAGGCTAGCTTCAAATACCTTAACAATCTATAGCCAGGTGGTCCACGTGCACCACATGACAATTATTACACCAGGACGTTTTAAAAATAAATTTACTCATAGTGTCCAGGCTGCAATAGAACCAAGCACTCCAGTGCATCCTGATGGATTAATGGTTGATAGAACTGTTGTAGATGTAAATAATAAAGATGGCATCTATATGGCCATAAACAAAAACATAAAATGTGAGTCAAATCATGACTGAACCTTTAATGAAACATAAAGGAAGTCCAATGTCCAATATTTACATAAGGCCAGCTTACTACCTCACTTACAAGAGCTGTATGACTGAAGCTGTAAAGGTTTTACAGCTGATTAATATCAGAGATTACATAAATTGTTCATGTAACATCAAGGTACCATCTCCAGTGGACATCATGGCTTAGGCCAAACAAATAAATAAATATTGCAAGCCCAATATGACAACTAGACAGATGACTCTCACTTGCAAATCAGTTTGAGACTTTCAAAGTGATAGAAGCCATGACAGAACAAGGAGTGATAAAATCAAGTGCTAGTCCATGGGAATCACCTACTGTACTTATGAAGAAAAAGGATGAATCCATAAGGTTCTGTGTTGACTACTACAAGGCGAAAATTAGAAAATTAGGCTTAGGTTCACACCAAATCACACATAAATGTATTCATATCTTTAAAGTACTAAGTGATATATCTGATAATACTACATGCTTTAAAAAATAACGATATATCAAAAGTTTATAATGTGTGATGTACTATAGCTTTACTAAGTGTTACATATTACTTTAAAATATATTTTTGGTTATAAGTTTAAGACATTGCTTGCAGTATTTTTCAAGTTGATTAGTACATACAGTTCAATTACAATTATTGAAAATACTTCATAGTCAAACCTATATATATGTGTTATTAGAAAGACTTTCTTCTTCTCCATTAGCAATTTACAATATATATATTTTAATCATGTGGCCAATGAGTGTAGTTAAAAAGAAATATACAGCTTAGTAATCTTTTTATAAACTTATACTGGTTAGAAGAGTACCTATTTTAGTTTGGCACAATAGGCAACAGAGAGGATATTTATTCTAATTTTCAGATATTGTTTTTTTTTCCCATCAAAAACTAACTCATATCTCATCAATTTAAATTATTATGATTTTAACTGTCAGAAATCAATAAATCCCTTAGCCAGTTACATACATAAAAATGCTGCAATGAAAAAAGGCATTTTAAATATCCATGTTTCAAAATTATTACTGTTCAAGAACCAGTTTCCTTTGAAGCCTCTGAACACTGTATGAATCAATTGACTGCTCAAACCTTGTATAATTAGCAATCCAAGACTATTTTGAATGGTCAAACTCATTAAAAAGAAGATACGATATTTGAAAAAGTATTTGCCCCTCACACAACAAGAGATATAAGAAAAAAAGCCTTTAGTGTTATAAACCATGAAATAAGTAACTAAAGTTTAAAAAAATATTTGGAATGGCAGGTCTTTAATACAAGTCAAGAAGATTCAAGATAAAAAAACTGCATTATCTACAAAAAATTTAAAACATTTGCGCTATAATACAAATCAGAGACAATTCTTGGATTGTGCTAATCAATTATATTCATCTAATAAAAAATAGCAACAATCGAAACAAATTTCATTTAGTTGATTAATTCCATGAGTTGTAACACTAATCTATTCAGCTGAGCAACCAAAAATTAATTGAAAATAATAACATAACATAATGTTTTGGGACAACCTTGGAACTATCGGTCCATCTCGGTGGATAGATAGCTGGAACAATCAAAAACAATAACTGGAAATACATTAGTTTTTGATTAGTTGATTATTGTCATAACATTAATTGATTTAATTGTAATTCTGATTAATCAACTATTTTGATGTAATTGCTACTCATATGCAACCACTATAATCATCCAGTTCTATTAAATATCAAAAAGTTTCAAAAATACATTCTTTCATTTATTTATGTACAAGATTTTTTGAGCACTTAAAAAGTGTTTTTCTGACAAACAGTAATAAAATTATGATCTTCAGTTACATCAGTGTGCCAACAGAAGGTTATGTCACTAGTCTACACATGGTGTGAAGAAAAATGCAAAAGGGCTCAGCTTGTAAGGACCAAGGGCTGATGGCTTTGTATTCTGTGAAAGGTCAATGTACTTTACAAGTAGTTAGAAATATCAAATATCTCTAAATCCATGGTTAGTACTTCACTTTTGGAAGGTTGGTAATTGGGAAAGCTTATGAAAAATGACTTGGGCATTAGCATTTTGAACATGAAAAAGGTGTTTCTTTGCATAAGTAATATAAGCAAACAACTAATCATATTCTCTCTTCTGATCAGGCAACATTCTACACATGAACCAAATAGTGGGCAACATTCTACTCATGAATCAAATAGTATCAACTTAATGCAGGCTTCCAACACTTTACGGATTATTTGAAATAGAAAATGATGAAATACTTTCATTTTCTTCACTTATACTATAAGATTCATTATGAAATTCAATAGGCATATCATATCTGTTCTGAAATGATTTAGTTGCTACTGTAATGACAGAAGTCGAAGGAGAAGCAGCATGAAAAGACATTGTGTCTTACTGAATATTTTTGTTGAATTCACTCCATCACAGTCACAGGACATGTACATGTAGGTCAAGTGTTTAATGAATACTGCTTACACTTAGTTTTAATTGTTTTACAATATTCTAAACAAATGCTTTTTGGTTTTTCCGTTGCTAGACATGCCTTTGTTTTACATCAAGACAAAGCTCTTTCTTCATTGTCTAAAAACTAATATAGAATATTCAATGTTACTAAAAATTATCTGTTTCATAAACACTTACTCTGACTTCTTATTCCATAATTCTACTTTTTATGTGATCACAAAAAAAAAAGATTCCAACACTTCAGAATTTGTTAAGTTCTCACTCAACATCCACCACTTTAAGACTGTTTTTTGTTAAAGCACAAAGCTACAAAATGGTCTATCTGTACCCACCATGAACATCAAAATTTGGTTTTTAGCATTATTCAGATTTACCACAAAGCCACTGGGATGGGGGGGGGGGCATTTTAAAATAGGGATAACACTGACAATTTTTCAAACAGGAATTTCCTCTACATAAAGCAACTTTTGAAAAAAAAAATGTTTCTGTTCTCTTTCTACTTTGCTTCTTCAAGATTTTTAGAACAAATTTTGTAAGGATCAGTACTTATATTTTACTCTCAAATAGTTTTCCAAAACATTTCTTTTTGAAATGTTAAGAATAAGGATAAGAATAGGAACATCTCTTTTATTATAGTATGTTAGCTTCAATAAAGGAAATAGAAGTGATTGGCAGTGCTAATACTGATAAACATTTATTTTATTTCAGAGGATCTATAGCTATTCAGTGACATATATATGTGTTTTGATACTGAATTACTCTGGAAGTAATCCACGAATTGGTTGAGCAGAGTACAGAGTTTATGGTAACAAACAAAAACAGATGAAATATTTTGACTGAAAAGATATTACTAGTAGGGCAACTAGTCCCTCATTTTTCTATTTTGAGATCTTTTGTTATTTATTATTTACCTCATTGATTATCATTTAGATACCCCCTTAAGCAGTAACTTATTCACATTTTCTAATCGTTAAATACCTTTGGTAAGCCTGCTACTGTTGTGAACATTTATTTACCTCAGTTGGCCCCAACTAGTCTAAGAGAGCGAGCAAGAATTTGGAAAATGTATCTTAATATTGAAAGACATAAAAAGTGAACTTGGATTGTGGAAATTACCTTTTTTTATGAGAGAAACAAACAATCTCTATTCTTTCTTTATGTTACTCTCATTAACAGTGTTGGTTACAATATTCAATATATCTAGTCTTATTATTTTTTATTACATTAAATCTCCTGAGCTGGCCAAACCTTGTTAACAACTAAAGAAACAATGCATTCTAATTTTTGTAAGTAAGAAAAACCACAGTGACATATATTTTATAGCTGGTATATAATACAATCCAGTCAATTCAAATCAAACATCATGTGGAGGATTGTATCTCAATAAATTTCAATAATAATGCAATGATTCAAGTTGTAAAATATTAACAAATGAATCTAAGAGTTCCCTGGGTTGTTGAAAACTAGTGTACTTAGTGCACATTTTTTAAATATATAGTGTCCTTACAGATTGATAATGGCTATGTATTGACACAGATATTGGTTGTAAATGCCAAAGTTCAAAAACAGTGGGTAGCTTCCACCCATTAAGTATTGGAGATAATATATGCAGAACAAAGCAAGAGTTAGAATTTTAAATTACATTTTAAGCAGTCTAAAATTTGTTTCATATATTAAAAACTATTTAAATACAAATGTTTATAGTTATCTGTTATGTTACATTTGTAAAAAATAAAAATGAAGAGTTTTCTTTCCCACTACAAGAGCAGTCAGAATCTGTTTTTGAACCTACAGGCTTCACTGTTGGGAAGCACTGTTTTTTGTATTGCACTATTTTTCTTTTGTCACAAAATTCGCAAATATTGGTCTGTACTGAAATTGTACTACATAATATAAATTATTCACTTTTTTAAAGCACTATGCCAGGTCTTTCAGCTTTACAAGCAATACTAATAACGTATAAGTCCAGTCAGAAACAACTTGCTGTGCTTCCTTGCTACTAAACCACACTATTATTAATATTAAACTTTTACTAATAAAAGAATGTAGGCTTATGCATGACTGGATTTTTTTTTTAATTACTGTATAGTGTATACTAACGTTAAATTTACAAGTTATACTTATAGATCTTAGCCTATCTAAGTATCTTATTGAGTTATTCTTAATAAATTAAGTTATAAAATATCTTCACCATTCAATGAAAACTACAGTATAAAGCAAACTTTGTGATATCATTATGTGAAAAAGCGATAGCAAGATGTTTTTCAATTTCCCGTCTCTTTTAGTTTAATAACAGAAATTTTGAAAGAAATATTATGAAAAAACACGAGTAAAACGGAGTACGGCATAGAGGCATTAGTAATTGGTATTTACCCTAAACTGCAGCAACTTAAACTCAGTTAAAGCAGCCTAATCACGCCAAAGTTAGGTAAAAAATTCTACATTTATTAAGTTATAATACTTTATAAGTAATAATAACTTTAAAGTTTCATTACATTACACAGTTTGATTTCAACTCTTAGTTTAAAGTTTAACATGAGTACACTAATACTAATAGAAATAGTGATACGTGTTGTCATGTTTACATTTAACGGTTTATTCGAAGTTTGATCTTAAGACTAGTATTAGTAGTACTAACCAGTAAGTTTTATAAAAGTAGATTAAAATTGTGCACTTATCATGATATATCAATGAAAACCAAGCATACCCAAATACTTTGAGAAACTGTAGTCAACAAACTATAAGTGTAAACTGAATCTACAACATTACAAGTTCAACGTCAATTACAATTTTCAAGCAAGCCCATTGGTATTGGTTAATAAAATCAACACAGGTTTACAAATTTTCCTGCCATTTTGGTCCTGATATAGCTAATACGTGGAACTGCTATTTGCGACAATGAAGGGGAAAAAAAGATAAATCGACGCGTTAAAAAGGAATATGAATTGCTTATTGAAAGATTGTGTATTTTAGAGTTAAATTGAGGTTTGAATAATAAATTAAATAATACTTTAAACACATATGAGGTTCATAAATGGTTACAAAACTAATGATAATGGCATACATTTGTTAACTATTTTTCTTTTATTCGGTGTAGTCTTTCGTTTGATCAGGTTTTCAAACAGAGACTATTTAGTGTAGATATGTATAAATCTAATTTTCGTTATTTCTATGAGCATGCCTCATTTTGGAAAAAAGAAAGAAAGAAAGGCGCATGCTCAGTTTCATAAAAGCCGGAAGTTCCGCTTGTCATCAATCACACTTAGCAGGAGGAGCTAAGTTATAGGCTTTCTTATGGAATGAACAGTGATTGACAGCCGTCCAAGGTTGAAATGTGACTCTGATGCCTGATTCTGATTGGCCAATATTTTTCACTGACGTAGCCCTCATCACAGAAAACGCTCATCTTTTATGGCGAAGTGGTATGACTGGCATTATCGTTCAACCCACCCTTGAAGCTTCTTGCTGTCCGTCAAAGGTATTTCAATCAAAACACTCAATTACAGTTGGTTTACTATAACGTGTGTACTACTCGTAGTTTTATGGATGGTCGTGCGCGTGTGCTGTGGTGAGGCGTTAAGGCTGGAGACAGAGTGTGGCCTTCGCTAGACGGACAGCCACACCGTTGTGTCTGTTTGGCGAGGGTGGTGTTGAAGCATGGACGATCAACAAAGAATGATGCATCCAGTTTCTCAGCATCACTCGGTCAGCATGGCGGGTCATGTTGTACCCCAACACGGTTATGGCATGCCACAACAACCACATGGCGTGGATCCTACAAATCAACAGCATGCCCCAGACCAAGAAGCTAGAAAACATGACATTTCCGATATCCTTCAGCAGATAATGAATATAACAGATCAAAGCCTCGACGAAGCTCAAGCGAGGTAGGCTAGAGTTCCCGGAGAATTTCCGATAGAGCAAACGTAATAACCGTACTCAATGGGTTATCCTTGCATAGTTAAGCTAGTGGTACTGCTAGCTAAGCCTACTTTAATACCATGATACTTTAAAATGGGTAGTTCTAGCGGTAGATTAGATAATTTTTTCTTTATTCTTTCAGGAAACATACACTAAATTGTCATCGAATGAAGCCTGCCCTCTTCAGTGTTCTCTGTGAGATCAAGGAGAAAACAGGTGAGTGATATTGAAGGACGTTCTACTACTGTAGTAGTACTAGCCGTAGGGTTATAATTTGTACAGGCTATATGGACGTTTCCATATTCTGGTGGTAGTAATGGTTAATTTAATACATTATCTCACCACTAAACAGAATTTTGGCCAAGTTATAAACGCCAGTTTTCTGAGATTAGAAAATATCTGTAAATATTTATAGCCGAAAAAACGGTTCATATGATAGCAAAGCTGTATCATCGTGCCTGTGGTGGCGATAATTTGTTAGCAAAAGAACTTACTGTAGCGTTTTGTTGCTCAATATTAAAGGGGATATTTAAAATGTTTTCAAACAAAACGTACATCAGGCTGGAGATACTTTGGTATATTTAAGAGTGAGAGGAAAAAGGGATTTCTTCCCCCTTTTTTATCCATAAAGAAAAACAAAACCAGTAGATAGTAGCAATCGTTTTTTTTATTAGTTTCAGATAATTTGTTAAATCATATTTCTTAAATATTTTTCAGGTATAAGTGTTTAACCCTGATAACGATGTAAAACTGAAAAGTTGAGATTTTTTTAAGTATAAAAAACGTTTTTTTCTGGATCATTCAACTGAATTGTCTGTAGGCTTATAACTTTTCGATCTTTACTGTAGTATATGCCTGCGATGTACCTATATTCACATTAAGATAATGTAAACTTTCGAGTAAGAGCATCAACGTAATACTAATAGTACTTTTGTGGGTAATCAATATTAAACTCATAAGAGCTGCTAAGACATTTATTACAATATGTATCTGTGGATATTTTCAGAAAGGTTTAATTTTCTTGTTAATAATTATGTATTTAATTGTAAAACGGCAATAAATGTTTCTGTAACAAGAATTTGTTACGAATCACTGCTGAAAAAAAATTGTTCTAGATTGTGTATACTTGTAATTATTGAAATATTGTAGACTATAATCAATTAGTCACCAGTTATTGGCGTGCTTTGTTACAAAAAATAAAATAATTGTATTTCTTACAATTCAATGTCCATTCGAAGTTTGAACTGTAGTTATAAATAATATATATTTTTTAGACAAATATAATTTACAGTTTCATCTCATGCATGTAGTTTCGAATCAGACAGTATTCGCGCTGTAATCAAACAAGTATCAATAATTTTGAAGCTGTATTTCCAATGGTACTTAAGGTGTATAATTAGTTCACCTTTGTGAGCGAGTTTAATGAGAAATACAAACGAAACGCCTCAAATTTTCTTGTTCCTGGGTTACAAAAACATATTATCAGTAAAACATTGTTGATCATTTCACAGTTTATTTTGTAAGAACATTAATAGTGTTACTGACATGGACAAAACTGTTGTTGTGTGATGCTTTTCGATGCCGATTTTACAAACTTTGTCAGTCTTGTAAGGGCACGCGTACGCAAATGTAAGTTGTACTTGCTGGTTGAACTGAGTTCTAGTATCTTTATTTTGCACTATTTATTTTCTTTCATTTTACACAGTATTTACTTAGTAGGTTGGTGACTATTAGGTCAAATTTGAGAAAAATCGTATCCATGTCACACACACACAGTTTAGATCAAGTGTGGATATTCTGTATAAGTTAAAAGAAATGGATGAACAAGTTAAACCATTTAAAATGTGAAAGATAACTAATGTTGATATTTTATTTTACCGGAATTTTTTGTTCTTGTTGCTTTAATGTCACAAAAGAAACTTACTGAGTCATTAGATTCTTGTATTTTTCTGGATGGTTTATGGTTAGTTGGAAATTTATTTATGTGCGGTTATGAGGTTGTTTGCAATCGCAACACTTCGTTAGTTGTTGAGCTTAAGACTGAAAATCCCAGAAACTTTTCTATTCGTTACACGAACAGTGTTAAGTTTTGCTAACATCCACTTTGATTTATGTTTAATTTCAATTAAAGTAGTAAATTACCTTCGTGTCTTGAAATTACAGGGCTAAAAATGTTGACGATATGACACGGGAATATTAATGATGGTAATTTCATCTAGTAAGGTTATACACGGTCATTCTTTTTTCTATCACTCATTAAAAAGTAACAATGATTAGAAAAAGTTGCGAGTAACGTTTCGTTATACGGCTTAATATTTGAGTTTATAGTTACCAACAATTCTAAACATGTTTCTGTTCTTATGCAATGGGAGGAACGTGTTCATAAAAACTGGACTATAGTTGACTGATAGGACAGTCCTCCCGTTTGAAAGTGATAAACTTCCAACCCGAGAATTTGAATACACGGTATACTTGCGTCTGTTCAGTCTTTCCCGAGGCAAGCCCTAATTATGGAAGTTAGGTTAGTAACATAATATGGGCCATGTACCAAGTAGCTGACCTAGTTTGGAGAGATATTGGGTGGTCTAGAAGGTTTTTGTACCTTTAATCTTAAGTTCTACTTTGAATATCAATAAGGGTTTTATACAACATTAAGCTGCCAAAATGCTCGTGTCTCTTGTGTAAAAATAATTATGTTACTGTAATGATGTTTTCATTGTCACAACATGCATTTCTACAAGATCTCCGATGTAAATATTCATCGTTAATCGTGTTTATTTCATTTATGAAACTTGGTATTCGTATTCATATTTCACTTATTTGTGCAGATTTAACAATGGATAAAGGGCCCCTTATCTTATTATCATGCTTTAATTTGTACACACACACACACACATATTTTAAATACAGATGGACATTGCTGTAACTTTCTCACCCTAACCGAGTTTCTTCTGTTGTTGTTGGATTAAGCACATTTTCTAAGACAACACTGTTGACTAACTGTTGTATTCTATGAAGTGGGAATGTGTTACACACGCTGAGCTTTATGGTGCCAGTTTGACTAAAATATATTTTCGGTAGAAGGTTTTGCCGGAAGTGATTGTACAAAAATGTTTTCGGATTTGTCCTCACCCCAATTTTAATTGTGACTTAAAACAATTTATGTGAGAAGCTATAAAGATTTGTATAGACAGTAAATACAGATAAGAGATTCCAGTCTTCGAGACAGCGTGACTCTTGAGGTTCAGGCAGAATACTCACTAAAAGTACTCTTCGCGCTTCTGCATTTTCTTTTGATCTACACAGAACCGTTTCTTCTGGGGAAAATTAATGCTCAAGCAGCTGCTGTTTGTAAGCTACTCAGTGATTTTAGAACGTTTAAACAGAGCCGATTAGTGATATTTAACGACTTTCTACATGTCTCAAACGTTCTTTTTTTTGTCCTTTTTTTTTTCGTTTTTACAATATCGTATTTTGTATTTATATATTATTTTTCAAAGTATGCAAGAAAAAAAAAATCGAGCCACAATAGTGCTAGAATAATTTAGTTCTTAATTTATGGTTGATGACGCTTTCGCAACTTCTTTGCTATATTTTTCACCCAACCTTTTTTCTTTTCTTTTTTTCTGAGAAGCGCGAAATTTTATACTTTATTTTCACATGTGTACCATGGGAATTGTAGGTAGCAAATTTTCACCTATAATAACTACATATAGACAGACAGACAGGTAGACATGTTTCTTATTGCCAGGATGTTGTATTATCTGAAAAGGTGCGCACAATAACTCTTACCGTGAGTTAGATATTTAGATGTAGGACTGAAGTAACTCATCCGAATAATAATAATAATTATAATAATAATGATACTCTGTGGAGTAGTGCATGTATCATTGAATAATACAACTGTTGGAGGCAAAACTTTTTACAGGTGTTTCTTCTAGGTGTGGAAAAACATATATCTTCCACTCATATGAGGGGCTCAGGCCACCCATCTATGGTATAACTCTGTGTTTCGGAGCTAGCGAGCCGGGTTCGAATCCGTGCAATACCACAAAATATTCCCTGTATTTTAAGCTACAGGTGCGTTATAAAAGTGATAGTCAATTCCATAGCATGAATGGTTGGTTGCAGGTTGTCGGTGACTGATTGTCTTCCTTCTGGTAAAGTAGGGACGGCAACAGATAGCCTTAGTAACTTTGTCATAAATACAAAATACGCTCACCTGATGAAGGAAATTTAAACTTTAACAAAATGTATATGTTCGTACTGTACTGGAAGTCTGAAAGGGCATATTTTTTTATAAGAATTATAATATTTGTTGAACTGATACGATATTTTATAATTTCGCATGTGTATGGTCGATTTTTGTTTTTGATTTGTACACTGATTTACATATATATATATTTATATAACATATATATTGGGTTTTTTTACCGTATGTATTCTCTTCTTGGAAACAGCGTTTCTATAACTAATAGTCGAATTCCATATTGTCTGTGTATGTGAATATGTTGTTTAGTAAGTTTTATGAAGCTTGGGCTGTAGTTGAGTTATCGGTCAACAAATATTTTATCTTCTGTTTATCAGACTGTTTGGATTTGCTAACTCTGGAACATGCGCGTTCCATATTGTTAATATGGGTATCACTAACGCTGATTTAGCTACAAAGACGAACAGTGTAGTTTTATTATTATTATTCATGTTTCCTACTGCCCGCAAAAATTCGCTTCGCATTTTGAGGCCGTGGGTGTGAATTAAGAGTGATGGTCACATCTCGTTATTCCTTCAAACAAGAGTTGGCGGTGGATACTGTTGACTAGCTGCCTTACATCTATTCTGTCATTTCAAGATTAGGGACGACAATAAGCAGCAGATAACCCTTTGTGTGGCTTGGCGCGAAAAGTTAAAACAACAGACGTTCATAGTATATGATAATAAGCGATGACTGTGTTGCGAGCTTGTGCCCACTGTGAATAATAACCATAAGTTGGATTACTTATAGAGTTACTGGCTTGAATTATATTAATTTATGTACAGCTCACAACATATAATGTATAAAAAGATTTAATACTACTGATTAAGCAGTGGCGTTTTGAGATATTTTTGTATACATCACGGAATGGCCCAGGTTAAATCCCTGGTGAGAACAAATATTATACCCCCAGTGTCTCAGTGGTAAGTCTGAGGAATTACAACGATAAAAACCGGGTTTCGATCCCGTGATGGGCTCAGCATAGATAGCCGAGTGTATAGATTTGCGCTTAACAACAAACGAAATCTGTATACATTATACTAACTCATTTTTTTAAACTGCTAATATACGTACGTGCATTATAGGTTCAATGATAAATGACGTTAGTTACATGTCATGAAAAATCAGACGTTCTTGTTAAATATTATTATCATTTTTCTGTTTGAAGACTTCATTAGGTTACGTTATCACGCTAGATGAATCTGGAGTGGTCGATTCGATTTCGTGAGTGGGTGGATGAGAATTTATACCACCAGATGGCACTGGCATGTCGCCTACTCAATAGTGGTATTTGAATTAAAATATATTTTTAATATTCCACATTTGTAGTTTTAACCAAAGAGCTGTGTCTTGGGGAAAAAATGTGGGTTCGATTGGTATATAAGTGTTACAACGAAATGGGTGGATAAATATATATTTAAATCGTAACACGATTTAACCACACCCATAATATTAGAGACGAAATCCTTGATTTCCACTTTTTCGGAAAATTAATATACATTACTTGTACTACGCTTCTAAGAGCAAAGTAGACATTCGTGATACTAAGACTAATGATCTGGTTATATACGTTTTGTTTGTTTGTTTGTACTACATGTGCATGAACAATGGAGATTTTGCTGATAAACGTATGGTGCTAATAACTTGATGACGTCACAAAAACGTGGGAGTGGGCTTCATATCCCAGTTTGTGTGTTAATTGACTTTGGTTAACTTCGAATGACGTTTTTCTTATCGGTAAATGAACTAACACACATTTGTTAGGAAATATTCTTAAGTAACACGACTCGCTTTGTTAGACGACGAAACGCAGTTTAATTGTTAGACTCTATAATTACAACAAGAAATTTGAGTTTAATGTATTTCGATTATTAACAAGGGTAATTGTGTGCTCCTGACGGTTAACTAATGTAGCTTCTAGTACGTTGTATGTGGATGAAGAAATGTAAATAATCACCCACGATATCTGGTTATGTACCACGAGTGTTTGATAAAGATAATGGTGCTGTACGTACTGTGGTCACGTGATACATGGGCCATGCTCTTAGTGATTTCCCCAAGATCTTTCAGCTTGGATGACTAAATTAATTAATTGTGTTTAGAAATTATTTTCAGTTTAGATTGATGTAAACGGGTCAGCTTAAAAAAATGAATTAAATTAACATGGCTCGAAGTAGGCAAGGTTCTATCATTTTTGACAAGAAGTAGTTTATTATTTTTTAAAACACGTATTGGGTACAATAAGTTCAGAGTTGTATCTAATATTGCTGATATTTTACACGTTGTTATGCAAATAACGTTACTCTTACCCTGGTGGTGGACTAAAAATTAAATGTCGATGAATGAACAGGTCTTGTACAACTGTTTCTGTTCACGTGCAAGCCTCCTGAGATAGATGTGCAGTAAAGGCTATTTTACCATACTATAGTTATATTGCAGTAAGTTCAACGAGGCTTCTGATTCTTATCACATGTTTTTCTTCTGTTTGCATTCTCGAATCTCTGAGAAGAGATACTAGATAGTTATATTTGCTATCAAGTTCTTATATCTGTGATATAATATGCCAGTTAATTATTGTATGTGTGAAAGAGGATGTTAGGTCTTGTATCTGTGAAAAAAAAGATGCCACATAACACTTATGTTTGTGGGAGAAGATGCTAGCTAACTATTTTATCTGTGAGAGAAGAACCTAGGTAATTCTTGTGCTTGTGGGCGAAAATTGGTGGTAAACTTTTTATATCTGTATTTTCATGCGACTGGTGAACTTTTTATTGCTGATATATACAAACACTGGTGTGAAGATGTTTGAAAAGCTTTTTGTGAAAAAGGTTTCTTTGTATGTAGATACTTTGCACCCTGTGTATTTAGGCCTAATAGTTACGTAATTGTTTTGTTAATAATTTTTAAACGCTTTCATTCAGCTTTAGAAGCCCCTCCCCCTTGCCACACAGCAATATTTCTGGCCTACAGTAACACTCTCTTGTCTTCAAATTCGATGACGAGGAACCCACTTTGAGACTAATAATGGCTGGAGACGGCTTGAATGGTTAATGAAGAAAAATTTTAATATAAGTTTAACATAACATCAAATGTACCTTGTCGAAACGTTGTACATTTGCTGTTATGTTAAACTTATATTAAAGTTTTTCTTCATTACCCATTCAAGCCGTCTCCAGCCATTATTACTCTCTTGTCTTGTTTAAAACATTTGAATTTTCGGAGTCACTAGATATCATTCTTATTAACGGACGAAGAGATTGTTATCAAAGCCACTGAGTAATTTAATTGTTATACAACCCACTTCGGACAATAGCGGATTTTCAAATCAAGAGAGTTTGAAAAATAACATATGCTTAGCAAAGTTAGCACTTCTTCATGTCGTTTTTACACACGGCACGAACTTGGGAATGTATAACCTCACATCTCACCAGGTTGTACTGGACCGTCTGGAAATAATCGCTATCAGAAAGAATAGATTAACTCTACAGGATCCCATATGGTGCGGCTGGACCATGGACACGGAAGTCTTGAGTGTTGGGGGGCACGAAGCAAGACTGTTCGGCTCCGGTTACACAGCCAAGGATCAACATTGATACGAAATGGGTATTTGTACCTCGTAGGAGACAAATGGCAAAAAACTTAGGAGGGGCCTCGGTCGGTGGTCTCGCCCGGTAGTTTCCGGGGTGATCGACGAATGAGAACTTATAGCAGTTAGAAAAGAAAAAAAAGGGGGGGGGGGGATTGCATCAGCAGATGCAGGCAATTTTCCTATTATACATTTGGTGTGCAGTTTAGAAGGTCATCCTGTTGTACATTTCTGAAGTGTCAAAACATCAGGAGTGTAGAATCGCCCATGTACGTGTGATTTTATGTACCTCTCTTGCATGTATATTTTTCCGACTGAAAATATATATGCATACCGATACTTTAGTTGTTCTCTCTCCTTTTTTTTTGCTCAATATTCATTAAGTAATCTTATCTTGGATAACCTGAGACTAAAGAACAACTGATACATTTCTGAATGGGTCCACGGATACTCGAGCAACGCTGTTGTTCAAGCAAGCTTCAGTGGACTTTTTTTTTTTGGTAAGACATTATCGTTTGATATTGTTTGATCTAACATTCTGACTCATCGGAATGTATATAATATATCTAAATACACGATAGCACATAATGTATTTTCTGTACACATAATTAAAGTCATAAGAAATAATAAAATCAAATAATTGTGTCTCATTGCAAGAAAAAATCTACTTGGTAAGGTAAACTACGCCAACACCCATTACTCCATTTTCCCGCCATTTAGCTAGCAGTTCGTTACACTGTACGAGGTTAGTACCCGAACACCAACCGATTAGTGTTAGGATGTGTAGATTATAAGCAAGTTCAGGTACTCTGGTGCACAGCTAGTTTCATACTGTAACTGTGGAAAATCTTAATAACTAACACTTACCTTGCTTGTCCCTTGGTAACCATCAGTAACCGTCCACCAACCAATTACTGTTTAAGAAGAAAAAAAAAAGAGTCGATAATAAGCATGCAAGTTCTGGTAGTTTAGAGTATAGCAAGTTTAACATTTCTTACACACACACAAGATAGCGCTAGTGTAAACCAGGAAATAGTATCATAATGACGCCCGTGTTTCTATGACCAATAGCCTGTTTTCAATGTTGGTTTATCAAATAATTATCCTGAGGAATAACAATACACTTTTGTAGCTTTGGTAATACTACTTTTAAAGATTAATAAATCAAGGACCAGTTTGTGATGTGAAAATGAGTAACACAGACTAATTAATGTCATTTTTTGTATTTTCAATATCTGATGTTAAATTTTACCTGTTGAACCAGGTAATATAGACTAATTACTGACATTTTGTATGTTTTCAATATCTGATGTTAAGTTTTACTTATTGAAATAGGGTTATATAGACTGATTACTGACATTTTGTGTGCTTTCAATATCTGATGTTAAGTTTTACTTATTGAAATAAAGTAGTATAAACTAATTACATACATTTTATGTTTTCAATATTTGATGTTAAGTTTTACCTATTGAAATAGGGTAATATAGACTAATTACATACATTTTATATGTCTTCAATATTTGATGTTAAGTTTCAACTATTGAAATAGGGTAATATAGATTAATTACAAACATTTTATATGTCTTCAATATTTGATGTTAAGTTTTACCTATTGAAATAGGGTAATATAGACTAATTACATACATTTTATATGTCTTAAATATTTGTTGTTAAGTTTTACTTATTGAAATGGGGTAGTATAAACTAATTACATACATTTTGTATGTCTTCAATATTTGATGTTAAGTTTCACTTATTGAAATAGGGTAATATAGATTAATTACATATATTTTATGTCTTCAATATTTGATGTTAAGTTTCACCTATTGAAATAGGGTAATATAGACTAATTACATGCATTTTATATGACTTCAATATTTGATGTTAAGTTTTACCTATTGAAATAGGGTAATATAGACTAATTACATACATTTTATATGTCTTCAATATTTGATGTTAAGTTTTACCTATTGAAATAGGGTAATATAGAGTAATTAAATACATTTTATATGTCTTCAATATTTGATGTTAAGTTTTATCTCCTGTAACCTTTAAGAAATATTTTGTTCTTTTTTCCGTGGAGCAATTAGCTATTAGAATTTCTGATTTTTATATTGAAATGTGTACACTGAACCTGTGGTAGGTTACTGTTACACAATAATGTCTGTCCTAATTAAGTAATAGTACTTAAAATATAAAGAAAATAAGTGCTGTATGTATTTGTCTTATAGAATGCGGTATTTTATATATTTAAAAAAATAACATAAATATTTAAACCCAAATTTTGGTGAACTATATAACATTAGCGTTATATATGCAGCCTAAATAACGCAACTTTAATAAGGGTTTGTTACTTTTAAAATAATCGATTTATAGTTTAATTCTCCGTCTTCTCGCAGCCCGGCATAGCCAGGTGGTTAGGGCGCTCGACTAGCAATCTGAGGGTCGCGGGTTCGAATCCCCGTCCTATCTTTCAGCTGTGGGGATGTTATAATGTGATGGCCAATCCCACTATTCGTTGGTAAAAGAGTAGCCCAAGAGTTGGCGGTGGGTGGTGATGACTATCTGCCTTTTCTCTAGTGTTACACTGCTAAATTAGGGACGACTAGCGCAGATAGCCCTCGTGCAGCTTTGCGCGAAATCCAAAAACAAACAAACAAACCGTTTTCTCGCATTTAAGTAGTTTTGTAAAAGCAAATTGATTATTTAAATCATGAAGCTGTAATTTTTCACAATACTTCCTGATTTCTACTATCTATGCGTGACTGTATATAACTAATTTTTACGATATTATAATTTCAACAAATTTATTCGGTAAAAATCTAAAGAAATTTGCATGTAATTACACTGTTTTAAGCTGTAAAGGTAATTTTGTTATGTTATTCACATAACAAGTGTCTACGTGATCCGTATTATGTAATCTAATTGGTAAGCCACGAAATTACTATTCATAAACACACACCATAACCAACATATTTTCTGAGATATAATTGTGACCATCAACGATGGAGTAAGTGTCAATATATCTTGAAATGGTTTAAACAAATTTCGATAACTTTTAACATTTTATATTTAATTGTTAAAAGCATAGAGGAACGATCAGTGTCAGTGATGCAGGTTTGTTTAGAACAGGTGAGCGCAAATCTTCTTTAGTGTCTCTTTCTGACTGAAATTTTAAGCATGACAATATCTTTAAACATTAAAGATGGCGCTTCAAATGAAAGACATGGAGGCGAGAAAAGCTGTAGGCGACGAGCACTGTAATTATCTATAAATTTCAGTCGTCCTGTTGAAAAACAAACAAACTTTATCTGTACGTTTAACATTTGATACATTGTGTTAATTAATTATATATGATTATCTCTTTGTTTTAACAGAAAAGACCCGAAATCGTTTAAGTGCAGGTTTTTTATGCGATCCTACCGGTGTACTACGAGTGTTGATAAGCTGTTATATCAGTAAAGATCATGTCTAGTGATATTTGTAAATGACCTGGTAATCCATATTATTGTGGCTGCAGAAACTGTCACCGTGCTAAGAAATAACGCTCATTTTATAGGGAGCCTGGTGGTTAGAGCGCTCGACTCGCAATCTGCGGGTCACGGATTCGAATCCCCGTCACAGAATATGCTCCGCTCTTTCAGCCGTGGGGGCGTTATAATGTGACAGTGAATCCTACTATTTGTTGGTAAAAGAGTAGCCCAAGAATTGGTCGTGAGTGGTGATGACTAGCTGCATTTTCTCTAGTTTTACACTGCTAAATTAAGGACAGCTAGCGCAGATAGTCCTGGAGTAGTTTTGCGCGAAATTCAAAACAAACCAAACCATTTTATAGCTTGCGCGAAAGAGCAATACACGACTTTTAGTGTGTTGTATACGTCAGATTTAATAATTGTACTTCGAAAAATGATATTGTTTTGGGACAGAATGACGTCAAGATCAAATGCTTAGCATTTCTTTTTACCTGCTCTGACTGGTAGGTAGAGTGACTAATTTCCGTGTTTCATGGTCTTTAGAATGTTCAAAGATTAATAATGTCTTTCATGGTCAGCTGATATGTATATACAATAACGCATGTCACAATTCTGGTCAGTTGATGTGTATTTATAATAATAGATTTCACGACCATGGTATTTACAAATATATATATATATCTCACAAACGTGGTCCAGCTGATGTGTATTTACAATAATGCTTTTCACGACTGTGGTCCAGCTGATGTGTATTTACAATAATGCCTTTCACGACTGTGGTCCAGCTGATATGTATTTACAATAATGCCTTTCACGACTGTGGTCCAGCTGATGTGTATTTACAATAATGCCTTTCACGACTGTGGTCCAGCTGATTTATATTTGTAAAAAGATATTTTACGACCGTCGTTGGCTGGTGTGTATTCTAAGAAGATACTTCACGATCGTCGTCAGCTGGTGTGTATACTAAGAAGATATTTCACGACCATTATCAGCTGGTGTGTATCTATAAGAAAATATTTAACGATTGTCGTCAGCTGTTGTGTATCTATAAGAAAATATTTCACGATTGTCGTCAGCTGTTGTGTATTCTAAGAAGATATTTCACAACCGTCATCAGCTGGTGTGTATCTATAAGAAAATATTTCACGATTGTCGTCAGCTGTTGTGTATTCTAAGAAGACTATTTCACGATCGTTGTCAGCTGTTGTGTATTCTAAGAAGATATTTCACGACCGTCATCAGCTGGTGTGTATCTATAAGAATGCATTTTACGACCGTGGTCATCAAATTCTAATTTAGTAAACTATCAATGTTTTTACTGAGTATATCCATAGTTACTTTTTAATATCTGTTATACAAATAGCATTATTTTAGAACGAAAATGAAATTTTTAATGTTGATCAAGTTTTTTCTTTACTCTTTGTAAGAGTCTAAAATACACATAACACAGCACCATAGGTTCTCATTGCCCTCCCAGTAGCACAGAAGAATGTCCGCAGATTTACAACGCTAGAAACCGGGTTTCAATACCAGTGGTGGGCAGAGAACAGATAGCCCATTGTGCCTAACTTCAAACAAAAATAAAAAAGGTTCGCATTGACGAGTTCTTATTCTATTAAAAAAACAACAAAGACTCATATTTTAATTTGAAAATAAGGCCTAAAACAGTATTGGTAACACTGTGATCATTCGAATTTTAATAACTAATCTTTGGTCGTATTTATTTAAAAATCTGTAACTACTTCAAATTTTCAAGTTATTTAATTTTTGTAAAATGATGCTAATTACCGCAAGATTTGGATTCGTTATTATTTTAGGCTTAATATTTTTAATTGCTTGTTCCTTCCGATTGTTTGTTTTATTTTAAGAAATTAAGCAAACAATGTTTGTTAGGAAAACAACCGACATAAAATTAAGTTGTTTTATTAGAATTTGACGTTGGCGTTTTTAGAAATGATTAGAAAACTGATCTTGTGCCAAAGTATGTGAAAGTTCTGGAAAATTTCAGCACATTAGACCCACCGGCACAGGTCAAAGTAGTCAGCGTTTCTCCCCTCGGTCCTCTCAAGTCCGTCCACCATTCGATAAGGAAACACTGAACATCTAAAGTGCTCTTACCGCATTGAGTGAAACCTCGCGGAGCCGGCTTTCGATATGTTACGTTAAATGGACTTGGTATACGAGGTCGAAATACAATGTGAAGATAATCAGTTCAGCTGATTTATACGACATTCGGTTATGACAAACGCTGATCCATAATGTTGGTGGTCGGTAAAAGAGACTTTCACAAAGAGAGTGAAAAAACAACAACATTTTTTAACAAGTGAAATGGAACGAGCGACTTTTAAGAGACGTTAGCTGTGTTTTGATATCAAAACATGCTATCCATGAAAGTGTAAATTTTGACTTAGAATATTAACTAGAACTTTATAACAGTGGAAAAGAAATGTGCGACTTTAGGAATAATAAATTAAGAAATGAAACTTTTATGTGATGAAAATCCTAGTCTATCATCCACCAATATCAGACAGTTTACGTGATGAAAATAATAACATTTACATTCAGGAAACAACATTCTA
>NW_013665911.1:351675-354029 GCF_000517525.1 Limulus polyphemus
AAAATAATAACATTTGTATTCAGGAAACAACATTCTAGTCTATCATCCACCAATATCAGACAGTTTACGTGATGAAAATAATAACATTTGTATTCAGGAAACAACATTCTAGTCTATCATCCACCAATATCAGACAGTTTACGTGATGAAAATAATAACATTTACATTCAGGAAACAACATTCTAGTCATCATCCACCAATATCAGACAGTTTACGTGATGAAAATAATAACATTTACATTCAGGAAACAACATTCTAGTCATCATCCACCAATATCAGACAGTTTACGTGATGAAAATAATAACATTTACATTCAGGAAACAACATTCTAGTCATCATCCACCAATATCAGATAGTTAAAAGTAAAAATAAAATGTTCAGTTGAGATATTCTAGATTTTAATATTTCTAGAGACTGCGTATGGCCAAGTAGCTTGCATGCCTGTACTGTAAATACGATGATTCATGGTTTGTGGCTCGTTTTTGCAAAAAATGTACTCCGCACTTTGAGGTTGTGGGTGCGCTGTAAGAGTTACGGTAAAATCTCTCTTTCCCATCAGACAAGAGTAGCATGGCTAGTGGTGTTCGCTACTGATTAGCTAGCTGCCTTTCCCGTAGTCTGTTATTTCAAACTTGGGGAAGTTGTGCGCGGATAGCCCTTGTGTAGCTTTGCGCTAAAACCTACGATGATTTTGGCACTCAGTTACGCCAGACAAAGTGCCCGTTCTTCGAAAGGTAATTCTCTGTAATTGTTTAGACAAGTATATAAGAGAGAGAGCTAGGTTACTGTTTTGGACTGATTTGCTTATTTAATATTATTCTGTAACCTAGACTGGTTGTTTAGATAAAAAAAAAACAATCTTGTTTTCTGGACTGTACTCTTAGGTGCAACGAAGCTTAATTACTTACGTCAAATTTCAGTATGCTCTCAAGCAATGATCCCTCTAATTTGAGGGAACACTGCTCTCAAGTAACTAATAAATATATTTAAATAATGTTGGGTATGTGTGGTAGTACGCAAGTTAAAAGATGGCTTTAATGTGATTAGACAAGTACATAGTTAGACATTATGGGATTTATTCGATGGTAAGATTTTAATGCAACACACGTGTAAATTAGGTTGTAATGGGAATACATCACTATGATTACGTTCTGTTTGTTGACCGTGTCTATAAATACACGTTTCATGCTTTTAGAGAACAAAATTACTTTTACGTCGATGAAAATCTCGAATCTTAAAAAACGTATGGGAGATTTGTTACGTAGAAATGTATATTGATACGTGATATTTCAAGGCCTTTGTTCTAGTAACTAAGTGAAACTCACGAGTGAAATAAGATATTGTGTGTGTATATATATATATATCTTTCCAGGGTTTTGTTTTAGGTTTTTTGTTTTTTTTTTCTATAAGCATAGCGGCCTATAGAATGCGCTGTTTTTTTGTTTTTTTTTCTAAGTACAAACTTTTAGCTCATATCTCCATCTCTTGACTGATTTGAGATCTAATTACAGCCATTTGGCTATTGAGGATTCCCTCTTGTTCTTGCTGGGGAGGCGTTTCAATTAGTTCGATATTTTTGGCAGCATTATGATTTAATTCACATGTCAGTTAAGTTAATTCTGTTTGTTTACTTCATTAACTAGATAAAATGAACGGATTTTGTTGTAAATTATTTTAAATGTGTTAAGTAAATGTTCGCATTCTCAGAAAAATTGTCCATTTTAAACTAGATGGGGTCATTATGTTTATAAAAATGTTTAGTTTTTTTAAATTGGATTATGGGATGTAGCTTGACAATCTTGCGACACTGATGACCATGCAATACCTACGTTATGTTTTGAACCTTTGAAATAAAGATATTAACGCACCCCATTGGCTCGGCAGCAAGTCTGAAGGGTTATAACGCTAAAAATTGAGTTTTGACGCCCGTGCTGGGCACAACACGGATAGCCCATTGTGTAGCTTCGAGTTTAACAAACAAACAAAAGTTTCTAACGTGAGTAACAAACCCCAATATTAGTTGTTGTTGTTTTTTTTACAGAATTTCTACGTGAGCATGAAAAATCTGCAAAACATTTACATTACATATTAATATCAGAGTGGAAGGTGGTTCAAGGAAGGTAAATACATTTTGAACAACGTGCGCAGTAGTATTTTAACCACACACATTATATATAAATTTATTTATTTATATTCAAATAAACAATACAAACAACTTCACAAACACAAACATATATATATATATTAACGTGTTTCAATCAGCTTTTAACCAGTGTTCGTCTTGAAAAGTGTTCACATACTGTTTGCACTTCTTTCGTTGTTTGTTTGATTGTTTTGAATTTCGCGCAAAGCTA
>NW_013665911.1:354650-359888 GCF_000517525.1 Limulus polyphemus
CGTTACATTATAACTCCCCCACGGCTGAAAGGGCGAGCATGTTTGGTGTGAGAGGGATTCGAACCCGCGATCTTAAGATTGGGAGTCGAGCGCCCTAACCACCTGGCCATGCCGGGCCACTTCCTTCATTCTCACGTGATGACTAACAACTTTTGTAACTGTTGCTAGGTTAAGTTTAATTTGAAACACGTGATGCTAGTAACGTATGTAGTGCACACTGCTACTGCATTATATTTGTTAAATGAAGGAAAAATCATAATTCATACGAATGTTTAACAGATGTTTTAACAATGAAATATACTTAGTATATCAAGTCTTAATATGGCATTTTATTGTATTACGCTTTATCAAAATTAACAGTTTTACAAAATAAAAGTTTTCTTTTTTATGGCTGTATCTTTTGTTTTGATTTCATCGGTTTGAATGATTTCTCGCGCATAATTTTTCTTAAATAACGTTTTAACATACTGTACTAGGATTGGTGGGTTTGGAAAGTGCTTAATAATAAGGCTGAAAGTTGTTGGAAAGCTCTTTCTATACTATATGGAAGAAACATTAACGTTTTTATGTTCAAAGTACTCGTGTTTTGATGTAGTATGATCCGTGTATTTATATTTACGTCTAGAATGAAAGTGTAAATTAGTTTGTAATGATTACGTTCTGTTTGTTGACCGTGTCTATAAATACACGTTTCATGCTTTTAGAGAACAAAATTACTTTTACGTCGATGAAAATCTTGAATCTTAGAAAACGTATGTGAAATTTGTTACATAGAAATGTATATTGATACGTGATATTTCAAGGCCTTTGTTCTTGTAAGTAAATGAAACTCACGAGTGAAATAAGGTCACGTGTACAGATATATATCTCTGTATCTATATCTTTCCAGGGTTATTTTTGTGGTGTTTTTTTTTCTTCGCCAGGGATTTGGACTTGTTTGGTTACGATTAACTTCAGTGACACTGGTTCTGTTGTTATTTAAATGTCTATTACAAGCCAGACATTTTCACCCATGACATAGATTTTTGAGGACTGTCGATATAAAATCAATGCATTTGTCCTGCCCTCTTTTTTATGTGCGGCCTAGGCATTCTTAAGTGTTACCACTTACATCCAGCTTTATCTGTTGTCTGGATTTTGTTACTTGACCAGTCTCGTAAGTGCTTTTTATAGGAAGGCTGCGGGTAACATTTGTTTTCATCAGCTATCTGATTGACTGGATGAGAGCGGTCATCTGTAAGAGGAGGATTTATTTTCCTGGTTGGTGTACTCAAATCTTTTGTGCCTGGTTAATTCGGTGGGTGAACGAGGTATGGGGTGGCGGATGACCGTGTAAGAAAACTTAGATTAGACTGCTTATGTCATAACCAGATTAAATTAAACCTTTAATTTTACACGGACGAGTCATATCCCTCTTTATAAGCCACACTTGTTACGTTGCTGATCCTGTCCATTGAAATCAACTAACAAGACACAAGATCCATCTGCTAAGATGCCATCTTACAAGTAAAGACACCAGGCCATTAAGACCCTTTTATTATGGCTCTACTCCTGCAAGTCTTGTAATTTTTTGAGCGAGTCTTCACACAAGTAGTGCGAGAGTGCTCAAACTATGAATGCACCTAAAAAGATGGTGCTTTTGATAACGATTACGATTATGAATAGTGGAGATATTCAGTGAAAGTTTTATGTTGGTTACTTTAAACAAAAACAAAAGTTAAGCACCCCCCCTTCTCACACACAAACTCACCCGAGTACAGTTTTACGTAACGCCATTTTATGAAGAATCCGCTATGTACTGAACTAAAACATTCCTCGGCGTCTGTGGATTAGGTTTATAGTTCAAGTGAATTGATCTGCAAATAATTTAATTGTATCTTAGAGCTTTGGACTTTCAAATCATATTTTCGTTGTTAAATATGTTTGTTTGTTATAGAATTTTCGCGCAAAGCTAAACAATGGATAATCTGCGTATAACTGTTCCTCATTCTCAATTAATAAACTACAGATAAAAAGAGTTAGGCCAACTCTTGTCTGATTGGATAGTGGGATTTGATCGTCGCTATTACAGCGTACCCACGACCTTCAGCAAGGGGGCTCGAACCATAAATATTCGGATTCTTAGTTCAGGCATGTTAAGAAATAGTCCACTCCTATCCCGTAAAATGTGACTTATGATGTAGTAGTTCATATTTGTGTGCGTACGATACTTATTAACTGTCACACCAAACAATGTGTCACAGGCAGCACATAAAAATATTTTCATACCCTACAGGTACTAAAGTCGACGGTAAATTTGGGAGCTTATAATGCTAAAAATTAGATTTTAGATACACGCTTAGGTCAGAGAACAGCTTTATGCTTAAAAACTAACAAACTATCTAGGAGCGAAATGTGAGGAAGAAGAGTTAAACGAAACAAACTCCAAAACGAATTTGATCCCCAGTGGCATAGCGGTATGTCTGCGGACTTACAACGCTAGAATCCGGGCTTCGATACCCGTGGTGGGCAGAGCACAGATAGCCCATTAGGTAGCTTTGTGCTTAATTATAAACAAACCAAAACGAATTTAAGGCGTATAGTTGTATATGTTTTATTAAAATATTTCTGTTGTTGAAAGAGGATCGTAGTTTTATTGATAAAAAAAACTAACATTTTTTGTTGGTATGATGTAAAAATAATATAACAAACATTACATATAATTAACCTTAAATACCACATCAACTACAAAAGATGTTTGAAGGCTGTAAGAGCGAACGGGTGTCAAACATTGAACTTATTTCTATGTTTACAGAGAAATATATTACAATTCAGTTAATCTAACACCGGCTTTTAGCCTTAAAGTCCTCCAAATCATTTTTAACATAGTTTCTCCACAATTACTCCGTACTTAGGTTTACACACTGTCTGTGTCTGTCTTCATTGTTTTTCATCTTGTAATATATATATATATGCACCAATTTTCCCATTAGGCGTACTCCGCCCTTATAGAAATCAGAGTACACCAATCTCGATTTTTCGCTTATCTACCTATCACCAGGTGTTGCTCTGCGTACACGAACCCTGTTTATTATTAAAAGTGGCTCGTAAATCGTATTGAACTTGTAATTTGCATCTGTTTTAATACAACTTTAATCGAGATCTTCCTTTGAATATGACGAACGTGTTTTAAACGCTTGTAGTGATGAAAATAGTAAGTAATTAATAATTAGATTTAGGCTACTGAACATGACAACAAGTGAATTTTTATTGAGCCACTGACTTGATAATATAAAATACTCGAATTTCTTTAGAGCAGTGGTTTCCAATTATATTTCACACTGAATCACTTCAAATAATGACCATAAAGCCAAATGAGCTTATTGGGTTATACATTGTTTCCTAAATACACTTTGGCATACTTTTGCAGTACCTGATCATATTGCGATCCACGAATCATTGGCCCATTGGTAAAAAGTTTTGGTGAGTTTCTCTGATTGGTCTACGTGGTTATTATATAATCGTATGGAGTTTCTCTGATTGGTCTACGTGGTTATTATATAATCGTATGGAGTTTCTCTGATTGGTCATACGTGGTTATTATATAATCGTATGGAGTTTCTCTGATTGGCCTACGTGGTTATTATGTAATCGTATGATGTGATAGGAAAATTTTGAACGGTTTGAAAGATCCCCAGTTTTTGTGTTCATAGTTGTTTCTTCTGACGGTGGTTGTTCTATCGTGTTTGTACACATTGTGTGTTTTGCACAACGGTGGAGGGTTTTCTGGTAGATGGCAGGCAACAGTGTTACTTAAGGTTTCTCGGTTCTGATCGAAATTGACGAGTGAACTGATTCTTTTCTGTCTACCAGACTTCAGTTGGGAGTCTGCAGGGTGTTGAACGAAGAAAAAAAAAATTAGACATTTAAATCTGTGCGTACGTCAGTCAAGTATTCTATATCAGTGTTTCCCAACCGCCGGTGCGCGTTTTACGAATATGTACTAATGTTACCGGAGCGCGGTGAAATATTCAAAAGATCTACGGGGGCGCAGTAGCTTTTTGGTTTGGGAAACGCTGTTCTATAGATTCGGGTTCAGATTTTTAGAGCTTGTGCAAATTAAAGTTGTATAATATAAAAGGTATTTTAATCCGCTCTTATGTTAGTTTAATAAATCTGATACTCGATAAAATGTAATTATCACAGTGAAAAAAAAAAAAAAGGATCAAAAAGAAAACCGTGTAAATACCACATTTTTACTGATCCTTTTTTTCAGTTCTTTATGCGACTCTTGTCGACGCTGGTCGTAATTGGATATTAATTATACTTTCATGGTTTAAATTTGATAGGAAACAAGAAACTTTCAATCTCGTCTTTACCGAAATCGTCTATGAAAGTTTGATGTTACTACTGATGAATAACCAGAGCTGCTGTTCACAGGAAGTAAATGTCTTCCCTGTTAAGTGATCGCTTCTGGTATTAAATTTAAAGGGAAAAATATTTGAACCTTCTGAGTGGAGCAATTAGAGATTATATTTCAAATAAAAGATATATTGTTTTCGTTATATTTCTAAAACAAAACGGTTTTAGTTAGGTTATTCGATCGGCAGTAGTTCTGAGAGTTCTCACATTCAGCTATTTTGACCAGACTTGTTCTAAATAATGTTTTTTTTTCTTTCTGTCAATTCGAGAGTTTCTGGTTCGCGTCCCATTGTCGCAAAAACGCATTCCGCAGTTTGGGGCCGTAGATGCGTTAAAAGTGATGGTCAGTTTACACTGTTCTGTTAAACAAGAGCAGCTGTATCATTGTCAGTGGGACTAAATTGAATAGTTGGATTTAGCAGCTACTCTTATAGTACACCCACGACCCCAAAGTACGAGGTGTGTTTGGGGAGAAACGGGATGCGAACTAGGGCCGTCAGATTGATAGTCCAATGTGCTAGCCACAAAGTCACTAGTTGGATTTAGCAGCTACTCTTATAGTACACCCACGACCCCAAAGTACGAGGTGTGTTTGGGGAGAAACGGGATGCGAACTAGGGCCGTCAGATTGATAGTCCAATGTGCTAGCCACAAAGTCACTAGTTGGATTTAGCAGCTACTCTTATAGTACACCCACGACCCCAAAGTACGAGGTGTGTTTGGGGAGAAACGGGATGCGAACTAGGGCCGTCAGATTGATAGTCCAATGTGCTAGCCACAAAGTCACTAGTTGGATTTAGCAGCTACTCTTATAGTACACCCACGACCCCAAAGTAC
>NW_013665911.1:360206-375421 GCF_000517525.1 Limulus polyphemus
GAAAGACTGGTAACTTTACAGGAATATTTACATAAACTGACTGGATACTATACATTCAGAAAGACTGGTAACTTTACAGGAATATTTACATAAACTGACTGGATACTATACATTCAGAAAGACTGGTAACTTTACAGGAATATTTACATAAACTGACTGGATACTATACATTCAGAAAGACGGGTAACTTTACAGGAATATTTACATAAACTGACTGAATACTATACATTCAGAAAGACTGGTAACTTTACAGGAATAATTACATAAACTGACTGAATACTATACATTCAGAAAGACTGGTAACTTTACAGGAATAATTGTCAGACCCAAATTGATAGACTCGAGGGAAGGCAAAAAGTCAACAGCGGGTGAAATTGCTTGAAATTTGACAAGAACGTTTTAAAGTGGTCGATGAGTTAGCAGTAGGGAATGTTGACTAGCTGTCTTATGTGGCCATAATGTTTGTTGACCAGCTTTCTTATGTGGCCATAATGTTTGAACTGTTAAACTAGAAGGAAGGTAACTAAACAATATCATTCACTGACCGCCAACTCTTGGGCTACTCTTGTTCGACCGAATTCTGGGATTTGGCCGTGTCACTTAGTTACGGCTCACTCACTGCCCGTTTTGCAAAAAAAACGGGACGCGAACTATAACTCTCGTTATGTTTAGGAAAATGTACTAAAGAAACAAGGTAATTATTTTATCAGGCGTGTAAACCAACCTTACAATTACCTTCTTTCCGATATCATTTCGTTAACAAGATTATTTCACTCAAAAACATTTTATCAGAGTTGGTATGACCTTTTTTCTTCATCCCATCCAACCGATAGCCATAATAAATAAATAAAAATGTATACACTGAAAGCTTTGATTCAAGCTGTAGCCTTTAAAAAAAATAATGAATAACGAGGAATGCAATTTTTAACACTAAGCTAATTTTCATCCCTTTGGTGTTGGCTCTGTTATCGTGAACATTTTTAATCCTCATATTATCGACTAACTTACGTATCTGTATGTTTATGTTTTTACTTGTAAAACACTGGGGTAAAACATTCACATATTTTCAATGTAAAATGCGTAGGGGAGCCCAGTAGGGATCATATAGTGGGATAATATTTATAACTTTTTTTTTCCCCGTTTTGTGTGTAACTGGTAAGTCGTTAGGGAGCTTGTAACCAATAGCGTAATGGATCCTTAAAAAAGTTGGTACAAAAATAATTTAGGAAAACATTTCTAAAACCGCTTAAGGTCCAAGATGATCCAACGGGTAATTGTAGGGTTAAGAAAATCACGTACTCCTGAAATGTTTCTATATTGTTCACAACCGTCTAGAAGCATGAATGTTGACACACTGCTAAATGAGTATGTGACTTCGTGAATATAGGGCGCACAGTGTTGTTACTTATTTAAACAATACTGGGCTTCTCTATATTATGCACAACTGTGTGACTGTAGAGGGAATAGTGTTGTTACTTGTTTAAATAATACCCGAGCTTCTCTATGTATTATGCACAACCGTCTATTGTGTGAATATAAAAGCACTGTTAGATGAGTATCTGGGTGCGTGAATATAGAGCGCACAGTGTTGTTCTTTATTTAAACAATACTAGGGCTTTTTCTCTATATTATGCACAACCGTCTAATGTGTGAATGTAGACACACTACTAAATGAGTATCTGGATACGCTTACATTCGATGTTTTTTAAAACGGTTGTTTGCTGCGAAAACGAGCTGCTTGGTTCTCAAGAAATCGAACAAAATGTCTGAACTTTTGAAGAACACTGGCCTGGAAAGCCAGCTTTTGATGTTCACTGACCGTAAAAAATCTTTACAAGTTTCAATCTGTTCCATCCTATATACTCTCTGTAGCAGTTCACGTTCAAGCTTACACTTACAATGTGTGTACCTGTTGATTTGGATACTGAATATATATTTTTTTTTTATTATTTTCTCGCTGACAAACAGCTACAGGAACAACTCCTCTTCAGTACAGCCTTTCCCACTTCTCTTATAGACAGCTGGTCAGTCACGACCTTATTGTCACAGATCTCTGGCAGCCGTCAGTAAGCTGACGCTAGGGGAAGCTGTGAAGACTAGAACATGTGTTCTCTCCACCTTGGTCATTGTTTGCTGTCGCTACTGTTCAGTTTCCTTGTATAATCAAATCAGCTGTATTTTTAGACACGCGACAGTTGGCGGCAGAACTTGCACGTGTTTGACTTGAGGAGTGAGGGACATCTTTCAGCAAGTTTCTCCTTTTAATGATTTACAAATTTATATTTGTACCTTATCTACAGCAGCCTGACCATTGGCCATCTTCATGTTTTTAAAACAAGTTTGAAAATAAAACTAGGCCCCCTCCTTTTTTTTTATCGCGTCTGCGTCTAAAGATATTAGTTGTCGGGACGTATAAAAATGAATTCATTGAATTCTGAGGATGAACATTTTTATCGATTTTAAATGTATCCGTGGTTACTGCTGCCCACCATATTCGTTATTGCCTTGTTTTAGATGTGCTTGGCTGTGATTATTCTTTCGAATATACTCCTAACTTGCGCATGCGCTGTGACATAGTTCTTTCTTTTATTCAATGTAGATTTTTTCTGCTTAGTTCGAATTTTTGCTTTTTCACTTACATCAGCTATATTTTACATTCTCTTAACTTTTACTCTAGCATACGTTTTCATCTAATATATTTTATTGTATTATATTTCATGCCTTCCTGTTCTACGTTGACTATATTCCATCTCTACTTACCTTGTTCCATATTGTTTAACCCTATTCTACTTTCACCTGTCTTTCTAAAAAATCTCTTTCATAACAGTTTCACTTTTCCACTTTATCATAACCATTTCATTCGTTTCTCACTTGTTTGTACGTGTTTCCTCACTATTTATCTGTATTTCTTTTCTTTCTTTCCTCATCGCCACTACCTTATCTTTTCTTCTTTCTTAGTATCTTTATTTCTGATGCACACTGTTCCCCCTTTCAGTATGTTCTACTTATATTATTTTTTATTAATGTAACACTGAACAATCAACTGAATACATTATATATGGAATTATTCTGCTTTCTTCGTATTTCCTTATAACTTCCACTTTTGATTCTTTGTATGTTTTTTTTACTTACCTTTAAAGTACTTTAATCTTTTGATTTTTTCGCGGTAGACTTTTACCTAATAGAAATTCAAATCTTATTGTTAAACTCTCACGACCAATCAGCGCAGTACAATGAATATCTTATTTGTTTTAGGGCATCCTTTTGTTTTCCGGATGTTGACCACTGATTGAAAACTTACGAAATACGTTTAACTGAAACGTTTCGTTAATACACTTGAGGCGAAACCACATGACTCATTGAAAATAAACGCCTGCCCTCTCACGGACGAGTGCAACACTTCATTTTACCCAAGGTTATTTTAAATATATGATTCGAAGTAGGAATCTAATGTGCCCGTTCTTAGTATAATCAAATATACAGCAATTATCAAGGTTTTTTGTAACTGAAAATTTGTTAAATCTACGAAAGTACGTTATCGCCTCGTGCGTACGGTTATTACATGCCATTCTTCATAAAATGTCACAAATCAAAATATCCATTTAATTTTATATGATTTTTTTTGTTAACAATAAAAAAATGAAGTTTATTATCGATCAATCAAAATCCTCAAAACGAGACTACGATCGTTTTTATGCATCTCGTTAGAAGCAAAGAGAGAATAGTGTTTCTGTTTTACACTTAGGGAAATTACTTTGCCTTCAGCAAGTTTTCTAATAATTGGTTTTAGGACGGATTCTTGTCAAGTGTTCCTTAGGTGGTCCCAATCGCTCTATGGACGGAAAAGCATTTTTCTGTACATGCATCACCATTTTTTTATTATTTGTGTATTAAACCAAGCTGTTTTTTTTAATATGTTTTTTCTCTTTTCAGTTTTGTATATAATTCACATTACATACTAAGATGAAGTACATTTTGGAAGATTTTTAAAAGTTGATAAATGGTTTTTTAATACCTAAAATAACTTACGATCAAGTCACTTCGGTTCCTTAACGTTCAACGGTAAAAATGATTGCAGTGGTATTATATAATAAACGTTGCGTTGTAGATGAAATTGCGTTGTGGCGTAATTTATTTTTTACCTCATCGCCCTTCAGATTTTTGATCTGTGGCTATTATTTGTTCAAAATTATAAAGCAAAAAGATATTTCGAGTACGGGTTTTAAGATAGAATCATTCGCCTCTTTCTTGCTAAACGCAAAGCCATACAATAGGCAATACGTGCTCTGGCCGCCGCAGGTATCGAACCCCGATTTTAAGCATTATATAGCCTCAGACGAACCGTTGAGCCACCGGAGGGGGCGTTCATATTTATAAAGCAGTAAACTATTTCAAAAGTGGATATTGAGATTTGTTCACAATTATAAATTTACAACTGTACCAATATAATCCGTATTCTACACCCGAATTGATTACCTCTCAGCTATTATACAAACATTGTAAAGTCGCTAATAGCAATGTACTTTAAATTCTACATCATTTGATGAGGCTTAACTCCACCAGTATGTCACACTGTTACCGGCACTGTACTTAACGAACTGTAGAATAACCCTCTTATTCGTATTTGTTAAGTAACCAGGCTTAACTAACTCTATGAAAACACGTAAGATAAACTGCAGAACTTTATTATATTTGTCTTTTTTTCTTCTTTATAGCAGTAATAAGTAATTTTAATATAAAAGATGGTCAGGTTTAGTTATGAAACTTTTAGCTATGTATAATTAGTTCGGTGTCATTTTATTTTATTATGCTTCTATTGAGTTAGTTTGCGAGTTTAAAATGGAAAAAAAATATATATAAAATATCTAAGCATCATATCTTACAGAGAATAACATTTGTTTGTTTGTTGGATTTCGCACAAAACGACTCGATAGCTGAACCGATTTACTAGAAGGAAGGCAGCTAGTTAATAGCACCCACCGCCAACTGTTAGGCTACTATTATCTAACCACATAGTGGTACTTGACCGTCACTGTTAGAAGGCAGCCATAGCTCCAAGTCTGGGAATTTTAACCACTAGTCTACATCCGTCTCGAAATTTCGTCATTAGGACCTGATATATTTTGACATTTTTTCTTTGTAAATAAATTTAGGAATAAAATCTAGAAAGGGCTACTTTTAATTCAAAAATATTGATTGATCATATCAATATCGATTCACCTTATATAAGCGTATCAATCATATCAATATTGTGTACAATTTACTTTATATAAACGTATGAAAATATTTTAATTTAAGTAATATTGAATTTTCCTGATAGCTGAGTTGATATTTTTTTTTCAGACCTGTGATCTGAAATATGGAGGTTTAGTGTTTTGTCTTACGTTACCAGTATGAGAAATCGTAATAGCAGATCATGTTCTTTACAACCAGTTCAAGAGGGGTAAAATCCTGCTCGATTGTTGAATAAAACAGTATGTTTATTGCACGTTAACACAGGTTATGGGAACTACGTTCATACAGGAATATATCATATGTACAGTTAGTTCAATGTCTTTGTATTTTGTACTGTTTCTGTTGAGTTAGGGTTTGTAAGTTTAAAATGGAAAATATATCTAAAATATTTAAGCATCATATCTTAGGGAAAACGTATGTTTGTTTGTTGAATTTCGTGACTCGAGGGTTATCTACGAATAGTCCTCACCACTTGTGAACCGATTGACTATACTGATGGCACTAGTCAATAGCATCCACCGCCAACTCTTAGGCTACTTATACGTATTTATATTTCTCTCTCTCTCTCTCTCTGTATATATATATTGTAAATATTTGCGCACTTCAAGTTCGAAAACTTTAAAATGTTTTTTATTCTATTTATTATAACGTTTTAATAATATTACCCAGTAGTTTTAACAACAATCTAATTTTCGTAACAGTTTTCTTCAAGTTAGATTTTAATCTTTTCAACCATAACAAATACCCAGAAGGCTTATAGTCATCCAAATCTTTCGAAGATTAAGTTTTGAGATTTTGAGACAGCACCAGGAAACGTGTTTTAATCGTCTCTCACTTGTAATAACACATTACAGTGTTCTTACAAGAACAGCGAAGCTGATTTCATGCTCCAGCTGAATATACGATTAAGTGTAAAAGCAATTGAATTGACGCTCTTATCTCTTCAGTGTATGTACGAACTTTGCACAAGACGTTATTATCATTCACGAATAATTACAGTATTCGGAAGGCCATGCTTCCTTTGTCTGTATTCCTACATAATTATATTATTTGGATTATATTTATCTGTGCTTCTTCCAGTTACGTCGCTTGGCAACAGTAGCTTCTTGATTATAAATTGCCATCTTATCTTTCGTTGCCATGACATTCCCTCTCTAAACTGTGATCTGTTTCCAGAGGCGTTTAGACAGGTGGGTAAGGTATATTTGTGGCTGTCTGTTTAGTTGGATGCAATAAATCTACAACGCTAAAATCCCACAGAAGTGTAGAAGGCAAATTAAAACTGGGGAGGTGGGCTAGGTATATTTGACCAAACGAAGCTAGGGGATGTACGCCACAGGGCGCACCCATTACAACCGGGGCCCAGGGCTTGCCATAGAGCCCTGGAAGCTAAATTAAATTTTATGCATTCTCCTGCTTTTCCTGATAGTAATTTTCTTAATTTTGATGCATTTTTATTGGGACAGATTGAAAAGTGGGTAGGGGGCAGGCGCCTACTTCGTACGCCACTGCCCGAGATTCTATTTCCCGCGGTGGACAGAACGCAGATTGCTCATTGCTTGACTTTGTGCTCAAAACAAACAAATTTTAAAAACGTTGGTAGAAAGCTTCATTGTTTTACATGTTCGGTTATCTGATAAAGTACACGTTAAAATCATGAATAACATTGTTACCAAGTGACAAAATGCAAAGCTTGTTACATTAGCTGTTGTTGTTTTTTTGAACATTGTAAAAAAGTCACATTTTTAATAGTGCATGTCTCTTGCTGGAAGGGCATTCCATACCTTCATTCGCTACTTCGCATTGTTGAGGATATTGTAAATTGAAACCTTTTTTTGTAAGAGCCGGTCACGGGCATCAGTCAAACGTCAATAATACAGCAATGAGGTTTCTATAAGAGGTGAAATCTCTGAATTGATAGTTTTCGAGAATATTTAATAGAGAATAATTTTGACCATGGCTCTTGTATAATAAATTTGTTTGTTTTTTGAATTTCGCGCAAAGCTACACGAGGGCTATCTGCGCTAGCCGTCCCTAATTTAGCAGTGTAAGACTAGAGGGAAGGCAGCTAGTCTTCACCGCCCACCGCCAACTCTTGGGATACTCTTTTACCAACGAATAGTGGGATTGATCGTCACATTATAACGCCCCCACGGCTGAAAGGGCGAGCATGTTTGGTGGGAAGAGGATTCGAACCCGCGACCCGCAGATTGCGAGTCCAGTACCCTAACTACCTGGCCATGCCGGGCCTTGTATAATAAGAACCAAATGGATCACAAGGAATTATATGTTTCTTAATTACGTCCAGCAGATTTATAGACATGAACCGTCTGTTGATTTCACAATTCGTCGTTTTCCGTAAGTCATATCTCTAAGACAACCTCCATGTTTGTTTTTCAATAATCTTCACATGCTTTTACCGTCGGTCGAGCTAAGTAACTTAACATCACACAATCATGTACTCTTCAGTGGTGGTTCTTCTAGCGTCACACACTAGCAATTTCATACTTAGCTGTAAAGACACTGTTTGATTGGCTAAGAGAAGAGTAACCAGAGAAATGCCATATAATGCAATAGAGATTTTTAGCTTAACTGATCTGTAATTTTTTTCCAGTATTTAACACAACCATCCACGGTATGTGTGTTACGCCTACGAACTTAAGAAAAAACAAAAAACGAGAAAAGCAAGTCCTGTATTATAATATTTTATTATGTTTCTTTATAATCCGCTGGGTAATATTTTCAAACGTTATATGACGTATCTAATGTGTATATCAATCAAAAATATCGTATGACGAAAAGTCCATTGTAATATATTTATAAATAGCTCTTAACGTGTAATGAAATACCTCGGAGAAATATCTAGAACGAACATGACATTATAGAGGCAACGGCTTGATACTCTTGTCGATTTCAATGCAGGGAAGGGTCTCGCATGGTAGCTGTGATTTGCCTGATGACAGTGCCCTTGACTAAATAACACCCTGGCTGCACCAGCTGGGAGCCTGCATGAAAAACTTGATAGACAGCTCTCTCTCCCTCTCTCTGTGTATCTGTATATATATTATGTGATTGTATCTGAGTGTGGTGGTCAGTCGTTGCTGTCAAGTTTTTACGCTGTGTATATTTTCAGACAATCCATTCAAAACGTATAATTTTCTCTGTGAAGATGTGTGTTACTAGGCTTAGCACACTTCCATGCTTGTGTTTTATGACGTCCATATCTGGAACAAAATTTGGCATTTTAATACCCAAGAATTGTGTTTTCATGATGAAAAAGTACAAAGTCGGGATAAGCCATACCTTCAAAGAAAATGTAACGATTTAGATAATTTATTTAATGCATGTTTTTGAATAATATAAATATATAAAAAAATGTTATATGATTTATTACACACACACACACTTCCATACTTTGTTTTAGTTCTTAAATGTTCTGCTTTTTTGTTACTTTGAATTATGTGCTCAATTCAAACAAGTCGAGTTGTAATTTAATAAAGTAAACATAAACTACAAAATTTTCGTGTATCAATATTTACAAAATTACGGGTGGTGCTGGGAGCTCAGCATATTAAACAAGCATCATTGGTTAGGCTAGAGCGTCAACTTCTTCCCACCCTCGTGGTAACAGAGGCGTGGGGTGATCGGGACAAGATACACCTACTATGACATTGATAAATGTCTTTGTGACATCTGGAAATCGACCTCTGGCTCGTGTTGGCCCACGTGGTGGCACGTAGCTTGACATTTTCGTGAGCAACACATGCTGCCGTATGGCAAGTTGTGTATGTTGTGATTTGTATACTTTTTCTCGGACGTTTATATATAGTTTTAGAATGTTTCTTGGGAAATTTTTATTTTGCACTATTCAAATCAAAAAATTTCATTTACTTTTGCAGAGAAAAAGGCATAAATAGAAAGTAAATCAGTACCTATTTTAACTGTCAACACAATCAGGGCGAAAACATTATTTCATAATCGATCCCGGTTCTATTAGTTTTACGGGGTAATATACAATTAATCGTAGTACAATCGGCTGCATTACAAAATTAATAAGAGGGGGTTTCTTTCACGTTACCCGTGTTTATTAGCACAGTGCTTATTAGTCTTCTGTTTTCTATATTTTTTGTATTCATTTTTGGTTACATCATTATGAAGTCGATCTCTGCCATTATTAAGTATTGAATGTCACGTATTAGATGAAATAAAATATGGCTTTGAATAGAAATTGAGTAAAAATTACTTGAGGGACCGGACTTTTAGAACAATGAATGTATTTTCCTGATAAATGTTTATGTATTGTTTAGCTTCTGTCTGTTGCACACATCAAATAACATGAAGAGTGCTTTTTGTCTTGAAAGAGGGAATTTGATGTGACCCTCGTATTTGTGTTATTGGTGGACGACAGTAAAGAAATATTAACTATTAAAGTCGTGCAAGCTTAACATAAAGAAAACTTTAAATATTCAAGGCGGCTCAGAAAAAAAAAAGGTGTAACGAAACGACATCTTTAATTTTTATTTATATTGCTCAAGAAATAAACGATAATACTTAAATAGGTTGCGTGTGTTCATCGAAGAACAATATAATCTACGTTAAACGTTCTGTTTGTTATCTGTCACCGATTGATGTTCATTTATATTTGTTACTAGTATAAAAGCCCGTTAAAAATGACGGGAACCATTGTTCAATGATTAGCGAAAATTATAGAATTTAACTAAAATGAATTTGTCTGTTTCTCCAAAATGCGCCTATTCTTCAAGTATTTCGTCAGTCTCGAAGTATTTTTTTTTAATCAGCACATTTTTAGTAAAACTACGGAGAAAAATGAAATGTTATAGTGAACAAAAGTACGTGTGCACACTGAAAGAGACTTAAATAGCACTCTTGAGCCTTTTCACTGTATTCTAGGTCAGGAAGTAAAAACATAGTGCGGACATTTCGACACAAATTTTCAACTCTTTTCGACTGTACAAAGGATAAAATATATTTGGTAGTAATAAACGTTTATTTTTCTTTGTGTTTTAAGGCCAAGTAGATAATATATGTGTTAATATACCAAAAGAATATTTATAAATTAACAGTTATTCACCACTTAAAACTTTTTAAACACTGGCTCTATAACGTTAGTAATAGTGGGCCTGTTTGTAGTATAATTTAAGCATTAGGCCTAATACATAAACATAACGTAAGGTTTAGCTGAAACACTACTTGGTAAATTTTATTTTGCTTTTGGCTACAACTGAATGTCATAGAACTTCTGAATTAAACTATTTTGCTGTTATATCACCGTAGTTATAAAAAATAAATAGAGAATAAATAAAAAACCTTTTTAAAAATCAACATGAATATTGAGCATTCAACATAAACACCATAGTTGGCCTAAGAACAACCAGGTGATAGTTTTGTTTCTAATCGACGATGTATATTGTTGAGCATTATAAAAAAAAAAGGAGGGTAAAAGCGTTCTCGACAGAGTAACAAAGGGAATAAGCATTTTATAATTAGTGATTTGTCTTTAGTTTTGAACCATTTTCCATTTCAAAAGCTTTATTGTCATTCTTTACATGGGTTCAGATATGGCCTAGTGGTTATCGTGTTGAATTACAGATCAAGCGATCCAAGATACGAGACGTGATGTTTCCGAACATACATCGCATTTTTAGTTGTGGGCCCTGCATTATAAGAGTGACAATCAATTCCGTTATTCGGTTTAAAGAGCTTTTAGCTGGCTGTCATCCATCTTATCAGTGAATCAAAAATTAGGGACGACTGTGTAGTAGTTTTAGTAATTAAAGTGCCTTGCTGGCAAACGCTAGGGGCTAGCTCTTTAGCTCAGTTGGTAGAGTTGTCGCCTCGAGTGCGAGAGGTCCTGGGTACAAATCTGAGACAAGGAAATGCACCGTGAAAAGGGAGGGTGGATACAACAACTATGCCTGTGACTTAGCCGCTTAATCCATGTACACATAAAAATTCCTATTCACTATTTTACACACCACACGAACTGAGTTATAAAGTTTACCACAAGGTGTTCTAAGGTTCATGGTTTCTCTGCCGTTATATGTTTTTTTTTTCTCGCTTCTCATGGATCGCTGAACAGGATTATATAAATATCTATGTCATGCTCTTATATTCCCGGATAGCTTGCATGTTTGTTGTTAAGCACAGAGCTACGCAATTGGCCATTTCTTCTCTGCATGTATCGAAACCCGATGTTTAGCTTCAAAGGCCCTTAGCCTTACCGCTAAGCCACTGGTGGGGTGGGGTAGAATTTTAAAATACAATTTACCATTGTTTGCTGCTTCTTGTTGAAGAAGATTTTTCAAATTTCGCAGCACATTTTTGTGTACACCCCCTTTTTTTTTCGTACACGCACAAAATTATGAAACTAAACATTTTTCTCTAATATTGTAGAGTTTTGCTGTTCATCGTATTAAAATTGTTTAACATTTTAACTGATCTAGAGGAATTGAAGAATTTTTCATTACGTTTTTCGTAACGAATATGTAAACATACTCGTCTGTAAGTATGACGTGTTTGAAACCTTTTACTGCAGTGCTGACTTCTATTCCGCTAAATTCATCAATTAATACCCTCGTCAACAGGCACTAACATTTTGATACAGTATAATGAAAAATTCCAAAATTGATTAAGAGTTGGAATTGGAGCTGAATATCTACATAACTGAGCAGTTTATTTTGTATCAGTAATGGATTGTGTCTTCAGCTAATGCTACTGTTTAGTAGTTCGTATAAAACCACATGTTTTTCCACAGTTCCAAATTTTCAGGTCTTTAAAATTGCCGCCGCACATTTTTTTTACATTTTTTGTGAGAGGGTATTTACAGTTGAACTAATGTTGTGGCATATGCTTGCAGCTGAACGCTCTGAATTTGTTCTACGCAGCGCATCATGGAAATACCATACTTCTATTATAGCCAAGCATTTCTCTTTTGAAAGCCTATTTGGCAAACATTTAAAGCTTGTACTTTACAGCTTTCTATTATGCACAGTTGTGCCGTTAACTCCCGCCAAATCATATTTATAAAAGGAACCCGACTCACAAAAAATAAAAATCGACAGATATCTCAGTAATTGCCGGTGCCTATAGTGTAGCGCGTCCTTGTATCACAAGTGTTGCGTTTGTGTGCGTACAGCTGTGTATGTGAATGCATGCCTGCATAGAATTGTTAGTTTCTAATTTTAGTTTAAACTTAGTAATCCTAACGAAGAGAGCTCGTTATCGTCCTAATCAACTAGTTACCAACGTTACAGCCTCAAGCTTTTGTCTTTTTTTTTTTTAGTTCACTAGTTGTGTAATTTTTGCCTTACTGTAACTTCTGCTCTAATGTAAACTTTTGACAGACCGACTCAGTGGGCGCTAGCGACGATTCACTGATTTTACTTTTCTCAGCTGGTAATATTGATCCTTCCACGCTTGTTTAATTTTTGTTGTATGCTTGTTAGGTTGTTTGAGTTGGAATCTAAGTGTTAAACAAATATAATGAATTTACAAAAAAACTTTATAACAGACAGCGATATTAATAATAGTTTCCTTTAATATTAAAGCAGCGTTTCCACGCATTTCAAAATTAGAGCTACGTTTAAAACTTGAAGTATTGAAATAATGATGAATATTTCCCCGTTAGAGGGCGCTTCACTCCTGAATTCGTAACTTTGTAAGAACTGGAAGATGAATAGCCAAGCATGTTACTGCTTGTTTGAAAGTGAAAACTAGTATCTATATATTCTAAAGAGTGCATATTGAAATAATACAGTTTGGATAATATATATATATATATATATACGAAGAAGATGAATTCGGTTGTTAAAGAAGTTGCTCTTTATAGAACACATCGCTTATACACCTAAGACTTAGCGCACAAAATACAACATAATTTGGTTTTTATGCACACCTTAGTCATATTCTTGTTTTTTTTAACCACTAGAGAATGGAGATGACTGAACAGTCTAAATTTCGCACGAGTTATTCATAAATTGCAAAAGTAAAAGAATAAAAAATGTATGCTATTGAAATGAAAGGTGGACAATGCACACGGACTCGTGACTTTGGTATGTGTGTGCTGCTGTTGTAGAAAAAAGGAAATGAGTAGTGAAGCCATAATGGGAGGTCTGGGGACATGTCCCCTTGGAAAATGCTTTAATTTTTGCTGAAAATAGTGCAATTTGACGGTATCTGATTTTTTTACACCTTTGAAATATGTTTTATACATATGTTGCCGCACCCCCACCCCACCTTGCTTACGCTCGTGTTGAATATGTAGAAGTTGTAGTTGTGACGTCATCTCATGTTAGTGGGCTTGAATATATTAAGCTGTAAGAGAGGCGTAGTGTGTAAGTCATATATATCATTACACACTCACACACACAAAAAGATGTATATATGTATAGAGAGAGAGAGGATGTTCAGATTCATGGTTCAGCTACGTTTCAAGAAAGAAGTCATTTTTACCTCATCATTCAATACGTCAGTTTAAATGAAAAGTAGAGGAACAACACCGATATTTCTAGAAGATAATCAAAGAAGAAACATAAACTAAAGCGAAAGATAGCAGTTAATTTATTTTATTGCTATTTTTTATCATTTTTCTTACATCTGAGAAAACTAACATAATTTAACATTAATGGTTGGTCACAGCAATCTATCTACGCAGATCAGAACTTAAAATCAAATCGAGTAATTGATGTTCTTAAATTAATATCCGGTCTAACAAGGAGTAGGTATTTTCCTAAAACAAAATTTCTCATTATTAGGGGGGGGGGTTGGTTTTGTGGTAGAGCTCTAGATTGTGGAGCTGGCGAGCTGGATTTGAATCCTTATCATACCTCAAAATATTCCCCGCACTTTAAGCTGTGGATGCGTTACAAAAGTAACAGTCAATCCTTTAGCATGCATAGTGAGTGATAGGGTGCTACTGACTGGCTCCTTCCTTCTGCAACACGAATTGACATCTCAGCATTGTTAAGAGAAGAGAGAGTTTTTTGTTGTTGTTATTCTTTACTTATATAAATCTCATTGGCTTTTTTAAGCACTTATACGAATTTGTCAGTTACGTAGCCCTCCAAATAACAAACGATTCACACACTAATATGTATTGTTTGTTTGTTTGTTTGTTTTTAATTTCGCGCAAAACTAAGGCTATCTGTGCTAATCGTCCCTAATTGTGAAATGATAGAATAGAGGGAAGGCAGCTAGTCGATGTCTCTCTCCGCAAACTCTTGGGCTAATCTTTACCTACAAATAGTGAGATTGACAATATACCGCCTTCACGGCTGAAAGGGCGAGCATGTTCGGTGTAGGGATTCGAACTCGCAGATTGTGAGTCGAGCGCCCACACATTAATGTGTTGTCACATTTCTGGCATACTCTTTTAGTACGCATATCTGTTGTTGTAGTACATGTTATTTCTTTATCACTGTGTACGTGTTGTTATTTTGTTGGCAAAATTATATCTACGCAGTGCTGCTCGTAAACACGTTTTGGTTTTATCTTTCACACACAGATTATTATTGTATTGTTCATGTAGACATTTTTATTTTCAAACTGGTATTTAGAGAGATGTACTGTTTTTTCTATTGTTTCTTTTTCTTCCAAACGCTTTTAATCGAACGACATTCCTTCATTTCTTGGCGGTTTAACTTGAAACTTGTTAGGGTTATATATCGGTCCAGTAATAAAACAAAGATTTCTGTAAAGTTACCAGTCTTTCTGAATGTATAGTATCCAGTCAGTTTATGTAAAGATTTCTGTAAAGTTACCAGTCTTTCTGAATGTATAGTATCCAGTCAGTTTATGTGGTGACTTTGTGGCTAGCACATTGGACTATCAATCTGACGGCCCTAGTTCGCATCCCGTTTCTCCCCAAACACACCTCGTACTTTGGGGTCGTGGGTGTACTATAAGAGTAGCTGCTAAATCCAACTAGTGACTTTGTGGCTAGCACATTGGACTATCAATCT
>NW_013665911.1:376120-378364 GCF_000517525.1 Limulus polyphemus
TCTGAATGTATAGTATCCAGTCAGTTTATGTAAAGATTTCCGTAAAGTTACCAGTCTTTCTGAATGTATAGTATCCAGTCAGTTTATGTAAATATTCCTGTAAAGTTACCAGTCTTTCTGAATGTATAGTATGCTGTCAGTTTATGTAAATATTCCTGTAAAGTTACCAGTTTTTCTGAATGTATTATATGCTGTCAGGTTCTTCATATGTACATTATATTTTCACGTTAACATTCAAATACACTGTCTTTTATTAATTTGGTAAATAATGTTGTTGATATCGACACGATTTTCCCGTGGATTTATTTATATGCCTGCTTTGTACAGCTATCGTTATTACACATATATATTTGGATTGTTTTTTGGTTTTTTTTTTCGACTCCTACGCACCCACCATACAATATTATAGTTTCAACGAGCGTGTGGCTGGTTTTTGCCTCATGCAGTTTTGTGACCTTATTTAATGTCTTTTTCGAAGTTTGTTGCTTTGGGATTTAATCGGGTACTCAGTGCTCACCCTCCCGTGTCTTCTGGGATTGGCAAACCTGTATAACCTTTCTTATCTGTTCTGCTTTTTTTTTCTTTGCAACGTGCTTCCATTGTAAAGAAGCCTATACATCGTATTAGCTGAACTCTCTAGCGAACTACAGCAGTCTGTTCTGAAGGAATGTCTTCCCTCGCTAGAGGATGGACACTAATATGTGACGAATGACAGGCTTAATATCCTGACACTAGCTACTTTTCTCTTCATTTTAGTCTATTGTTCTTTGCTGCGTCCAATGTTTTTAACACTTCAGCTCTTTGGGGACTCCAATTTTTTCCTCTTTCTGCAGTCCCTTGCGACTTCTGATGATGGCCCAAGAAAATCTCGTTGAGTGTACATCTTCTGAAGTGAACAGAATACCAACGACAAAGTCCATTTTTCAGATGTTCTTTTAGAACCTACCACTCAACAACAGTCTTCATCCCCCACTGTGTTTCTTTTTTCTACTTTGAACTATATCATTCTCGCTTGCGTGGAATTTCTTTTTGTTAACCGTGCCGTGGTTTCCTTTAAAAAGTTGAAAGTAGGTTTTCATGTCTCCGATAACTTCAGTTTACCTTCAGTGAACAGTCTACCCCCGTATGTGTGCAAGCAGCGGGAATCGTTTACTTACCCAATATAGTTGCTGCACGTGCAAAGTTACTCAGATATTGACATCGTTTGGCAGTCGTTTCTGCAGCTTGCATCGAATAGGGATTTTTCTTCATAAGAGAAACATTTTCGTGAGCTATCTTAAGCGTCAAGAGAAATTATGATCGACATCAGGTTAAAGACATTGATGACTCTAAAATCTATTAGAGTTGCCTTGAAGTGTTACATTTTTATGTCTATTTTTCTGATTCAGTTGGAAACAATGTTTTGATGTTCACATTTTGTTTGCACGTAACGCTTACTTCTAAATTAAACTGGTCTTAAGATATTTAGCTTCCTGTTTTTTTTAAATGTTTTGAGTATGTTGTTACGCAAAATTTACCCGAATTACTTTAAATAAATAAATATATATATATATATATACAGTATTGGAAATAATTTTGGCCAAAGTGAAGATAAGGAGTGTAAAAGGCATTTACTGCCAGAGTATACTTTAAACACTGTGATTGGTTGTTATTCCACTAATCGGAAAGCACCCCAGCATATAAACTGTATAAAGAACAGGCAGGCATATTAGGAAGAAGAGGTCATCATTGTACCTGCCCCCACCCCCAGGTAGTAAAAGTATAGTGCATGTCATGGCTCCCAAGACTGAAATACCACGTGGAAAGCGTATAAAAATCAAAGTTTTAGCTTGTAAAGAGTGTTCGTTACACTGGCCCTGTTAATAATAAAAGTGGTAAAAAACCAAAACTTTCCAATGGCGATGTTAAGTATCTTATAACAGTAAGATCAACATTACCCGTTCTAGGATCAAGAAGATTGGATTACTAGTTTTTAAATAATTAGTATGTTAATTCGAGCAAACTAAATAATAATAATAATAATAATAAAGAGTATGCTGTTGAAATAAACGAAAACTTAACCTAATTTTTATGGGCGATGACAGGAATTGTTTGTTTGTTTGAGTTTCGCGCAAAGCTACACGAGAGTTATCTGTGCTAGCCGTCCCTAATTTAGCAGTGTAAAACTAGAGGGAAGGCAGCTAGTCACCACCACCCACCGCCAACTCTTGTTTGTTTGAGTTTCGCGCAAAGCTACACGAGAGT
>NW_013665911.1:379364-388016 GCF_000517525.1 Limulus polyphemus
TACCCGTTCTAGGATCAAGAAGATTGGATTACTAGTTTTTAAATAATTAATATGTTAACTCGAGCAAACTAAATAATAATAATAATAAAGAGTATGCTGTTGAAATAAACGAAAACTTAACCTAATTTTTATGGGCGATGACAGGAATTGTTTGTTTGTTTGAGTTTCGCGCAAAGCTACACGAGAGCTATCTATGCTAGCCGTCTCTAATTTAGCAGTGCAAAACTAGAAGGAAGGCAGCTAGTCACCACCAACCACCGCCAACTCTTGGGCTACTCTTTTACCAACTAATAGTGGGATTGGCTGTCACATTATAACATCCCCACGACTGAAAGGGCGAGCATGTTTGGTGGGACGGGGATTCGAATCCGCGACCCTCAGATTGCGAGTCAAGCGCTCTAGCCAACTGGCTAATGCCGAACCATGACAAAAATGCAATTGATGAAAATTACATTTCGCTAATTTAATCCAATTCATACTTAGCAGTTGTTGTTCAAGCAATTTGTTAATATAGATAGCGTCTCAACCACTACTGTATCCTCTGTATCCAAGCCAGCCTGTAAAGCCTTGGTATAGGGCGAATGGTCTCGTCGGCGCTGGATATAGCAGTTATATATTATTTACGGTTTGTATATTACTATACAATATACACTACTCTTTGTTTTCGTTTAGAAGTTATTATTAATAATTTGCAAAAAGTATTTTAATAGAAGTGTAGCTGCAGAGAAGGAATAAACAAATCAAAGAGATGAAATGGACATCGGACCACAAATGAGTAAATATGGAGATGTGAGTTTTTTACAGATGAATCCATGTTCGAATTGTACAACATCTGCAGTGAAGCATAATGGAGGATCAGTGATTTACACTAAATTGATGGCACCCTGACTGCTGAAAAATACGTACAGAATCTTATACATCATGTCATTCCCTCATTGGGCGAAAATTCATCTTCCAGTAAAATAACGATCCTAAGAATATAGCAAATGTGATGAAACGATATTTTGGCGGTAAAGAGGCCGATGGAACACTCATAACCGTGACTTTGCCTGTACAAAAAGTATCAGTATAAACACTCTTGAAACTGTATTGTATTATGTAAAACTAAGTAGGGCAAGGTATTTAGAATCATATCTGACAGCCGTAAGTTGGTAAACTGTATGAAGCATGGAAACAATGTATAATACAAAGTACCGTATTTTTCGGAATATAAGACGCACCGATGTATAAAACGCACCCTTATTTTGAAGACAAAGTTTTGGGGGGAAAAAAGCTACAGTCGCATTTGAAATATTTTTATTGAACAGAAATTCAATTTGATACTTTAAAAATTAGTATATATTGTTCTAAACACAAAAGAACTCAAAACATCAAAATAAGAAAATATCGTAAATCAAAAAAAAGGTTTACTGTTATTTAGTTTGGTTCAAAACCTAAAAATCTTCATTGCTTTCATTGTAATTTGTTTTTTATTATTTAGGGAGCATTATAAATAGTTATGTTTAAAAAAACAAACTACTATTGTTATAAATAACACTTTCAATTGAACTAAACTGTGCATGCCTATTTAAATATATTTACACATGGCTTGTGTATATCGTATATATTCATATATATTATTCATACCTTCGGTGTATAGGACGCAAGCAGATTTTGACATCAAATTTTGGGGTAAAAAAGTGCGTCTTATACACCGAAAAATACGGTATACTAAGTGCATAATACAGTTTATTCAACTTTTTCAAATTTCTTTGATAATGTTTTGTATATATATATATATATATATTTGGTTTAAATATTTTCAAATTGTTGCGCTAGTAATATTCTTTTGAATGTTTTTTTTAATTATACTTATATTATGTATCAGCATTGTATATCTTTTTGTTATGTTGTCTATTCAAACACACAGTTGTGTCATTAAATAACTGTAAGTATATAATTTCATGTGCTTGGAATATCTAGTGATCTGTTCGTTTACTAATGCCATAGTAAGCACGTGTTTCTGTTAGTTTATCAGTCTTTGTAATTAAAACTAAAGTCGCCCGCAGTTTGAAAGTAGACATTTTGAACACAAGCCATGTTTTCGCGCCTGGATGTAGTGGTGGACCGATAAGGAACTTTCACCAGGGGAGTTATCTCGAAGTTAACATGAGATAGTAACTGTAAGAAATCCGGGCTCGCCCGTACCTTATCGCTCAGGCTCTGGTTGTTGTAGACTTCAACGCGTTTTCTTCCGATACGATGATGCTACGAGTCCCGAGGGTAAATCTCAGTGGCCATAGCATTACCATTAGGCTTAATACTCATTCAAACTTACAGAATGGGAATCAGACAAACACCCAGTCTCAGCCACTGGTCAGGAATATACGAGCACATTAACACATGGGAACGTGCAGTTCAAAGACCCTTCAGTAGAAGAACACAGTTTCACTAACTCGTGCATGTGCGTGTGCTTCAACAATGCAACTGATGCTGCCTAAATCTACCTTTGTGTGTCTATCTTTATTTGTTTGTCTGTCTCTCCGTCTGCCTGTCTTTCTGCTTATCTGTGTCAATCTATCTATCTGTATGTGTCTATCTTTATTTGTCTTTCTATCCATTTGTGCCTGTCTATCCTTCTACCTGTCTATCTGTCAGTCTGTCTCTCTATCTGTCAGTCTATCTATCTGTCTGTCTATCTGTGTCAGTCTATTTATCTGTCTATCTCCGCTTATCTGTTTTTCTGTCTATCTGTGTCAGTCTATTTTTCTGTCTATTTCCACTTATCTATTTTTCTATCTCCGCTTATCTGTTTTCTGTCTATCTGTGTCAGTCTATTTATCTGTCTATCTCCGCTTATCTGTTTTTCTGTCTATCTGTGTCAGTCTATTTTTCTGTCTATCTCCACTTATCTATTTTTCTATCTCCGCTTATCTGTTTTTCTGTCTATCTGTGTCAGTCTGTTTATCTGTCTATCTCCACTTATCTATTTTTCTGTCTATTTGTCTGCCTGATTGCCTTTCAGTCTATCTAGATTGGTTTAGTTTACATTTATAACACAAGTGACATCACCTCTCAGTTCTTAACTTATCAAGTGAGTTAATTGTTTATCTTAATATTGACTCCATTTACATCTTGCTCTATTCCAAGTAACTGTATATTCACTCATAGATCTAGTAAAAGGCCACACTCGTACTAGCAAATAATAATAATTATTATTACTACTACTACCCTAGTCTTTAAACTATAAACCAGAAGATCTAAAGGTTTCTCAGAAAACATAAAAGACACGAATATGGACACTGACTGCTAAATACGAAAAGTTTTTTAGTAACGGAAAAACGTAAACATCTAAATGCTTGTGTTTTTTTGCAAACAGTACATGTGGTGAAGTGCGTGAACTAAATAACATTTGATACTGCGAATTTTTTAGCTTTGTTGATATAGATATATATATTATATCATCAAGGAACGATTCAATGTTTCTGTTTTCGAGCCCTAGGCATGTTTTTTTTCTGTATCATAAGTAATTTTATTCTTTGTGGTCATTGCCGAAATTTCATATAATTTCTTTATCAGAAATAGTTTTTATTTCACCTTAAATACTAAAGTTTTTGTGTTTTGAAGCAAAACTACGCAAAATGCTATCTCCCACAATGGGGAATCGAACCCTGGATTTTAACGTTGTAAATCTGTAAACTGTAGAACAAATAGTAAAATATCAAATTCGAAGTTCCATTATAATAATAATAATAACTAAAATACTGAGAGGTGTATAAAGTATATAATCCTATTTCTTGTTTTTATATTCAATGGTTAAGATTCAAGTTTTTGTTTTAATGAATAAAAGATTCTTCAAATTGAAACAACAACAAACGAAGAGCTTGTCCATTCTAAAATTTGTAATATTTAATATATATATATGTATAAACTCCAAAACTAGAATCATATATTTAGTGTTGAAGGAGAGCAACAGGTCCCGACCCCTGCCGAGTGACAGTGAAAGTGAATGATTTTTGGACACGATCGCCCTCTCTCACCTAAACCGGCTACGTGCAGGTTATGTATATCTTATGATCGCATAAACACCGTGTTGATTTACTACCCTTCTAATCCCTTGTAGTGCAGTATTATAGCCGTAGCTCTGATGGACCGACCATTAATACGTAATACATCATGCCACACACTGTCTGAGCATCTCCATCTTCGCTTCTGTATTCGTGTTTCCTGTATCCATCTATACATTACAGTGTGAAACTTGATCACTGGCACGCCCTCTACATGACCGTGTTTCTACTTCCTTTTGCTATAACTTCTTTCACGTTGATTAAACTATTCAGTGTTGGCTAAGTTAGATCAATCATTTTCCTCAAAAAAGAATAGCAAAAAACTGGGAAGTAATTAATAGAGAAAAAGCCTTCGTTTAATCGAATTATAAACAGTCGTTGTTTGTTTAGAGTGGAATTTCATCTACAAACATTTTTATCCAATAAATGTGGCATCCGCTTCTTCAACTATAAGCGTTCTTATGAGATTATCTGTAATCAGATACTGTTAGCGGAATTTTGTCTATTTAGGCCGTCATCTAAACTAAAAGGTACAGAAGAGTCCAAATGTATTTGTACATATAAAAATGGCAACTGCTTCTTAAACCATTAGCGGTCACATCAGTTTTTCTGTAATCAGATACTGTTAGCGGAATTGTGTCTATTTAGGCAGTTATCTAAAGTAAAAGGTACAGAAGAGTCCAAATGTATTTGTACATATAAAAATGGCAACTGCTTCTTAAACCATTAGCGGTCACATCAGTTTTTCTGTAATCAGATACTGTTAGCGGAATTTTGTCTATTCAGGCCGTTATCTAAAGTAAAAGGCACAGAAGAGTCAAATATATTTCTACATATAAAAATGCCATTTGCTTCTTAAACCATTAGCGATCACACTAGCAGTCAATTTAGGTCATTACGTATAACAAGTAAGGTAAAAAGTATTTGACCACATTCTTAATCAGAATAGCCAAGAAGGTCACGTAATTCACACACAAAAATATTGCATTGACTTATTTTTGTGAAATACTTATTTTTTTCGAGTTAACAAGGAAAAAAAACAAAATTTGATATTTAACCGGCCTTTTCTGTTTTGACTGAAATGTTTTCCTTCCATGTTTAGTGAAAATATTGTTTCGTTTGTTTTACTTCTAGATAGGTGAAAAGTTTATTTTATTTGTTTTATTTCTAGGCAAGGAAACAATATTGTTTCGTTTGTTTGTAATTAAGCACAATGCTACACAATGGGCTATCTGTGCTCTGCCCACCACGGGTATCGAAACCTGGATTCTAGCGTTGTAAGTTCGCAGACATACCACTGTGCCACTGGGGGGCGTTTTACTTCTACGTAGTTAAAAAATACCGTTTCGTTTGTTTTACTTCTAGGTAGTTAAAAAATACTGTTTCGTTTGTTTGACTTTTAGGTAGGAAAAAATACTGTTTTGTTTGTTTGTTTGACTTTTAGGTAAGGAAAAAATACTGTTTTGTTTGTTTGACTTTTAGGTAAGGAAAAAATACTGTTTTGTTTGACATTTAGGTAAGGAAAAAATACTGTTTTGTTTGTTTGACTTTTAGGTAAGGAAAAAATACTGTTTCGTTTGTTTGACTTTCAGGTAAGGAAAAATACTGTTTCGTTTGTTTGACATCTGGGTAAGGAAAAAATATTGCTTCATTTGTTTTACTTCTGGGTAAGGAAAAATATTGCTTCATTTGTTTGACTTTTAGGTAAGGACAAAATATTGTTTCGTTTGTTTTACTTCTGGGTAAGGAAAAAATACTGTTTCGTTTGTTTTACTTCTAGGTAGTTAAAAATACTGTTTCGTTTGTTTTACTTCTAGGTAGTTAAAAATACTGTTTCGTTTGTTTTACTTCTAGGTAGTTAAAAAATACTGTTTCGTTTGTTTGACTTTTAGGTAAGGAAAAAATACTGTTTCGTTTGTTTTACTTCTGGGTAGGGAAAAAATATTGCTTCATTTGTTTTACTTCTGGGTAAGGAAAAATATTGCTTCATTTGGTTTATTTCTATAGGGTAAGTTAAAAGATTGTTTCATTTATTTTATTTCTAATTAATTCACTTGCAGCACGGACTTGTTGGTTTAGGTTTCTATTATCTCGTCACCAGCTATTCAGAAGAACATGAGTTTATTAGCACTAAAAGAGAACCTTAAATAGTTTAGTGTGCAATGTATTAAGATTTTTTATAGGGAGGATTAAAATAGTTTTCACGTCCAAGACAATGAAAAATGTTGATTATTCTATAGACTTCTGTACTTCTGCTCTATAAAAGAATTTAATATAACTTAATTTAATGGGTTTTAAGATTTCGCCTTTAAACCGTATTTAACACTTGTGTTCTAATGCATAACTATACCTATGTTTGGTTGTATTGGTTTTTATTATTTTTTAGTTCTTGAATTCTGAAAACTGGAGTATTATTCATACGATTAGAAGTTTTTGAGTTCTTACCTATGTGATTATCGGTAGTCATTACGGAAGTGTTTTATTCGTTTATATGATATTCGCTACGAAATGTTTGATTCGTTTATATGATATTCGCTATGAAGTGTTTGATTCGTTTATATGGTATTCGCTATGAAGTGTTTGATTCGTTTATATGATATTCGCTATGAAGTGTTTGATTCGTTTATATGGTATTCGCTACGGAAGTGTTTGATTCGTTTACATGATACTCGTAACAGAAGTGTTTGAGTTGTTTATATGATACTTTTAAGGGAAGAGCTTGAATTGTTTATATGATACTTCTTAGGGAAGAGCTTGAGTTATTTGTATGATACTCATTAAGGAAGTGTTTGAGTTGTTTATATGATATTCGCTACGGTGATGTTTAATTCGTTTATATGATATTCGCTGAGAAAGTGTTTATAGGATACTCATTAGGGAAGTGTTTGTATTTTTTATTTGATATTTAATACAGTAGTGTCTGAGCTGTTCGTTAGTGTATACTATAATCTTTTGTATTATAACTAAAATCATGCACGCTCTTAACGGGATTTTCAGTTATTTTATAACATATCTTAGTGCAAACACTAAAACTGTTTCATGTAAACTTGCTGTACTTTTACAGTGGATCGAAGATTTGTAAAACACAAGCGTTAAAAGCTTTCAAGTATGAAGTACAAACAAAAAAAATATTGCGTGGTTTAAGTAACTGTTGATGACATCTACACGGGCAACTGCAGTGTCATAGGTAAAAGTTGAAAGAGTGGAACTATTAAGCCAGCAGAGAGTTACACGAGGTCTAGAAACTTTGTTGTAAATGTCTAATTTTTAACTTCAATAATACCATTTTACAGCAGCAATCTTAGATTAAATGTCTAATTTTTAACCTCAATAATACCATTTTACAGCAGCAATCTTAGATTACATTTCAATATCACGTCGTGCTATATGCTCTAATTGTGCTGAATGAATGAAAGAGAAATAAATGGTGCTTTAAATTTTAAACTGCGGTTGACATCATATGATGCAAGCATTTTGCGCGCAACATTTTGAATGGTCCACTGGAAAAAATCGCGAATCATTGCTCATGGGGGTTTTAGGCAGATTTACACAAGCCGGAAACGAAGAGTTAAGCGTTCAATGATACTCTGTTGTACCTTAATATATATCTTGGTTATATTGGACTATATTAACTTGAGGACACGTCTAAATCTCTAAAACAATAGTTTGTTTTAGCCTGGGAGGAATATATTGGGTGATTGACTAGTTTTTTATGATGATCGTTATGTGGTTTTCATTTAGAAAAAAAAAGTTACTTTTTACATTTTTCTCGTATTTTAAGGTATAAATGTAACGAGTTAATTGTAATCTAAATATATCTTTTAACGGAAATGTGTACGAGTTACTGAAGTTTTGGTTATTATCTTGTATGTTTACCCTAGAACTTCTGGAATCCTATTGGCCTTTTAAAGACATGTTTTAAAACTGTTTTTGCACCAACTTGCATGTGGGTCCATGACTTTTTTTGCTTACAGGGTTCTCTTATAATATATGAGTTACTGTATCAAATAAATATCGCCAATATTGCAATTAGTTACACTAGTTACTGCAGGGGTTGCCGATTTATTGTTACATAAAGATGAGTTATTTCGCCCATTTGTTTGGTCCATTCTTTACACTGAATGATATAAAAAAACAGCATAATATTATTCGATATGATGGAATATGTGACCCCCCCCCCTCACACACACACATACCATCGGTAAGGACTAATATATAAGCCAGTCAATAATTTTAACGTTAAAGACCAGTAGTGAACAGTATAAAAATAAGACGTTAATCTGAGGATTAAAAACCAATTGTGAACGGTATAGAAATAAGACTGTAATTTGAGGGCTAAAGACCAGTAGTGAACGGTATAAAAATAAGACGGTAATTTGAGGGTTAAAGATCAGTAGTGAACGGTATAAAAATAAGACGGTAATTTGAGGGTTAAAGATCAGTAGTGAACGGTATAAAAATAAGACGGTAGTTTGAGGGTTAAAGACCAGTAGTGAACGGTATAAAAATAAGACGGTAATTTGAGGGTTAAAGATCAGTAGTGAACGGTATAAAAATAAGACGGTAGTTTGAGGGCTAAAGATCAGTAGTGAACGGTATAAAATAA
>NW_013665911.1:389016-393172 GCF_000517525.1 Limulus polyphemus
TATAAAAATAAGACGGTAATTTGAGGGTTAAAGATCAGTAGTGAACGGTATAAAAATAAGACGGTAGTTTGAGGGCTAAAGATCAGTAGTGAACGGTATAAAAATAAGACGGTAGTTTGAGGGTTAAAGACCAGTAGTAAACGGTATAAAAATAAGACGGTAATTTGAGGGTTAAAGATCAGTAGTGAACGGTATAAAAATAAGACGGTAGTTTGAGTGTTAAAGACCAGTAGTGAACGGTATAAAAATAAAACGGTAATTTGAGGGTTAAAGATCAGTAGTGAACGGTATAGAAATAAGACTGTAATTTGAGGGTTAAAGATCAGTAGTGAACGGTATAAAAATATAACGGTAGTTTGAGGGCTAAAGACCAGTAGTGAACGGTATAGAAATAAGACGGTAATTTGAGGGCTAAAGACCAGTAATGAACGGTATAGAAATAAGACGGGAATTTGAGGGCTAAAGACCAGTAATGAACGGTATAAATATAAGACTGTAATTTGAGGGTTAAAGACCAGAGTGAATGGTATAAATATAAAACGGTCATTTGAGGGTTCTAAATCAGTAATGAACGGTATAAACATAAGACGGTGATTTAAGGGTATAAGATCAGTAATAAAAGGTATAAAAATAAGACGGTAATTTGAGGATTAAAAACCACTAGTGAACAGTATACAAATATGTCGGTTATTTGAGGGTTCAGAGAAACCAGTAAAACACGGATTCATGTTTTCAGCAATACTTTAGAATTTTGTGATCCTACAGATGGTATATAAATCTTTGGCGCTAAATTCGTGGTTTTAAGGGTTTTTTTTCATTTAAATTATTTGCGTATGCTGTGTTTCGAGGGAGATAAATACGGGAAAATGTCTTTAATTCGAGTAAAGTTTCATAATATTTATGGTGTTCCCTATGGCCAGTACTATAAAGAACAATTTTTAGCTTGTTTGATGTTCATTGTTCCAACAACTGGGAAAGATTGTAATTAAAGCATTAAAAAAACGCGTGAAATGGATAGGAAGAACGTTATCAGTTTCGTTTAATACATCACGTATCAAGGAGCCACTAGGGGGCAGTCCAGTCTACTATCACACAGTCCAAAACTGATTTTTGCGCTGAATACTAATATCACCCAGTTGGGTAGTAAATCACGTACTTCCAAAACAACGTATTCATGGTTTTACGGAAAAAATATGGGCTTTCACTAGTAGTATCGCACAGGAGCTATTCGTTTCCTTCCGGCGTATCAGCTGTCCTGATTTTTCAGTCTCCCCCTGCTTCCCCCAGTCGAACTGCCACTAGAACGTGAATATTGAAATAACATGGGATTTGTGAAATAAATTGTTGGGATATTTTATCTGTCATCATCTTTACGCGCATAAATGTAATGATATACTGCAGTGTTCTATACACGCGCTATATTTGTTTCCATTACATACACACGCACGTGCATATATGTAAATAGACTGTAAAGGTTCGATCTACGTTTAAAAGTTGGATGAGGTTCTTAGAACTGTAATGTTTAAGAATCTGGCATAAGAATTATACAGACTTTCTTCCAAAACGTTATTTCAGCTTCTTTTTTTTTTTCTGAGATGCTTGTATTTCTTAGAAGTTTATTGTAAATCCTTCTTCATATCAGAAGAAAAGAATGATGTGAATGGTTACCATATCTTTTGGTCGAGGTATCTTCACAGCTGCTATGAGGCAGGGGCAACAATCTGTTATTTCGATTATTTGATGACGTCACAATGTAAGTTGACACAGAAAAGTAACTCAAATGTAAAAGAATGACTTGTCGCAAAGTAGGCCTAATGAAGTAGGCCTGCTTAAACGATGTGAATAGGTAAGATTGTGAAAACTTATCTTTAGAATTTACGTATGTCCTTGGGCATTCTATAACAGTAACGTTTTCATAAAAATTTCGTACAACAGGAACGGCGCTCCGGTTCGCTCCCCCTCAGCTCGAGCCCCGAGTATTTTAAATCGTAAGTTTTAAGGCTTACAACGCTATAAATCTGGTTTCGATAACCGTGGTGGGCAGAGCTCATATAGCCCACTGTTTATTTGTGCACTTATCAACACCACCACCACCAGCTAAACAGAATAGTTTATCTGAAATGGCTTCTTTCAGGTGACTTAGAATACACTTCCTGCTAAATTAATGTGTTTTACCATAGGATGTTGGTAATACAAAATTTAATAAGTTTTGGATTAAGATTTATCGTATTTATCTCCTGGTGAAATGATACTTGAGAGTTAAACAAGTAACATAATTGCAATTAAAGTATATACCAATAAATTGGCAATGCTGAAATCTATGTGCTATTTAGATATCAAGATATTATTAAACAACGTATATTTGAATATGTTTTTGTTTTTTAGCTCTTACTGCCTGGTAAAATATTTGTAGCAACTAAAAATATGTTCTGTATGCTGTTCTGTTCTCTAAGACCTTTTGTGGAATAGTATAAAACACACACACACCCTTTAAAGGTAAGAGTGTGCTGGCTGAGCTTGAACTCAATGACGTGTGGTTTCGTTTTTTAAATCTGATACCAGTGAAGCGGCCACGCCCACATTTATTACGACATTTCCTCATGCTTAACATTAGGTTTTTACGTTCGTTCACTTTCTATATTAACCTGGCTTGTGATGTAATCCAGGTTTACGCCTTTTTCACCTCATGCTTATTAACTTTCTCTCTCTCTCTCCTTTGCCTTGGTGTATTAACAGATTATAGTGTGTTGAATGTGACGTGCAGCCAAAATCTTCCCCACACTTTAGAAGAGTATAAGCTCAACAGAGAAAACGTTAATTGTTTGAAAATTATCTATTATCTAAGAAAAAGGACATATCGTCACGTGACAAGCCATAGTCACTTAACGTTTCAAATGATGACGTGTGATTGGGTTATGTAAGCTGAAAATACAGTACATAATCTTGATATTGGATAAAATAATTCAGATTTCTTCTTCTCTTTGTCTACTGTGGGACAAGCCCGGCATGGCCAGGTGGTTAGGGTACTCAACTCGCAATCTGTGGATCGCGGGTTCGAATCCACGTCCCGCTAAACATGCTCGCCCTTTCAGCCGTTGGGGCGTTATAATATGACGGTCAATCGCACTATTCGTTTGTAAAAGAATAGCCCAAGAGGTGGCGGTGGGTGGTGATGACTAGCTGCCTTCCCTCTAGTCTTACGCTGCAAAATTAGGGACGGCTAGCGCAGATAGCCCTCGTGTAGCTTTGCGCGAAATTCAAAAACAAGCAAACAAACTGTGGGACATACACGTGGCTTTTCTTGATGCAGTACATAAGGAATAAAAAGAAACATTTGTTCACATTCTTATGTAGTACCGTGTATATTTATTCTCTTTAGTGCAACAAATAAAACGATTGTCGCCATTTAAAGTTATGGGATAAAAAAAAACGGGTTTTGATACCCGTGGTGGGCAGAGAACAGATAGCCCTTTTTTGTAGTTTTGTGCTTAATTACAAACAAACACAACATTTTGAGGATGAGTTAAAGTACATTCCTAATGCAGTATAATACTTGTTTACTTAGACGATATTATTAGTAGAATAACTCAAGTGGTTACCATGTGCTTAGTGTAACAAAAACGAATTCTCTCTCTCGTAACCTTATGGTGCAATGTGTTGTGTATTTATCTTCTCCACAGTGGAATATATTATAACATGATTGTGATAGTATAGTGGATAAATAAACTATTATTTCTTTTGATGCAATGGATAATTATAATATATTGCTTTTACTTGAGATGCATTGGATAAAGCATTTATATTAATTGCTGCAATATGTGTGAATTGTTTATTTCATCTACTTAATGGTGCACTAGATAAAGAATGTTTATTTTAATTAATAGTTAACATAAACACGTGCATATTATTATATACTGCACCTAATTATATTAGGTCGTCAAGAAATTAATGTCGCTTTTTTTAGATGAAAAACCCCGAATAACTTGTATACCAAAACAAAACATATGTTAAATGAAATAGTCTCTATTATTATCGATGATTCTTTTCCATCTTACAATCAGGTTGTTAATGCTCTGATTAAAGAAATCACTTGGCTTTGAAGCAAAAAAAACATGTCGATGTTCTCTTTAACACCTTCCACATTTGCATACGTTTT